>NW_024467141.1:0-46907 GCF_000820605.1 Sporothrix brasiliensis 5110
CTAACTAACCCTAACTAACCCTAACTAACTAACCCTAACCCTAACTAACCCTAACCCTAACTAACCCTAACTACCCTAACTAACTAACCCTAACTAACCCTAACCCTAACTAAACTAACTAACCCTAACTAACTAACCCTAACTAACCCTAACTAACCCTAACTAACCCTAACTAACCCTAACTAACCCTAACTAACCCTAACTACCCTAACTAACTAACCCTAACTAACCCTAACCCTAACTAAACTAACTAACCCTAACTAACCCTAACTTAACCCTAACTAACTAACTAAATTATAATACTTGTAATACCTTCTTTCTTATTCCGTTACTTAGTATTACGAAGTTAGTAACGTATACGTATATACGTAACAAGAATTTTAGTATTAACAGTACTCCCAAAACTGACGTTCAATCGCCAGTTCGTTCTTAAAATCCCCGAACTGTTTAAAAACGTCGTCAACGACCCTTAACCACCGTTTTTTAAGTTTCGTAGTAAAATACGCCTTGGTATAGTCCCAATACTCCGGAAACCATCCTGAGTTTTCCCAATCCACGATCCCTGAAAGCCTTCCATTTTGTATCAGGACGTTCCGCATATTTAAATCTGCGTGTGTGAAAACTATCTTATGCCCGCTGCGATGGGAAACACCCGGTAATGCGCCCGTCTGGAGGGTCTTGTTAAACTCCTCCTCGTCCACGAAGGGCCCAGCGAAATCTCCTCGCTCCTCGTCGTAGGCTACGCCCGTTATAATTCTGTAATCATAACAAGGCTTACCAAGAGCGTTACTAATGGCATACTGGGGGGCGACTTCCTTTACTATTGTTCGCAACTGCCCTAAACAGCTCTGTAAGTCGCAAACTAACGTATTCACCTCGTCGTCACTAAGCGTATCAATGCATGCCCCTAAAAGAAGGCCTGGAACGCGAGAAGTCAACAGGTAGGACGTTCTTGCATTTGATACAATGTCCAATGGGCGAGGCGCAGGTATGTCAGTATGGCGTCGCACGAGCTGCAAAGCTCCATACTCGTTAGCTAACGCTTCATGGTTTTCTGCTCTCGCCGTTTTGAGATACATGCCGAACGGAAGTCGTTGAACTTTCAAACTGCATGACGACCCGTACAGATGCACTCCCAGGAACCCCAAGCAGCGGTAGACTTGTATGCGGAAGGTTGTTGGGACTAGGCACCACACCGTTGTGATAAATACAGCGGCATACCCAAAGAGGAGATGAAAACGTAAAGAGGATGGCATTTTGATGGCTCGTGGCTGTGGCTGTGGCTGTGGCTGTGGCTGTGGCTGTGGCTGTGGCTGTGGCTGTGGCTGTGGCTGTGGCTGTGGCTGTGGCTGTTTCGCTGCAATCTCTCGGGCGACCAAAGTCCATCGCATAGGTTTCGCAAATCGCGATAGAACTTGCAGCAAGAAAACATCTGGCGTGTCCATGTTAGAAGCTGAGCGGTCCGCGAAACAGCCAAAGCGAACCGCCGGCGTCTTGTCTAGAATGGAAGGCAATGCCGGACCTCCGATTCTGAGTGTAGTTACACAATACTGGACCAGTATAAGCAAAAGTGCCTTGACAACATTTCAAGACGGGAGAGTGCACGCCCAGACACTCACCTTAGTTTCGCTGCTGAATGTGAACTGGAACCACCCTTGCGACAACGCCGCTGCCGCAGATTTGCGGACAAGCCAATGATTCCTAGGATCATATAGAGAAGCATCATGAAAGAGTATTCGCTGCTGTATTTCAGGGCCGATAAACACGCCAAGCAATTCATACAAAGACTAAAGCCAAATGTCTGTCAGCTGGAACCACCTGAGAACAAGGACACAGAAAGCCGTACCTACTTTTTGTATTGGCTTCAGCATCGGAAGTATAGGGACGACGACCAGCGGATCAAATAGTGAGCTTTTCAGGCCGGTGATGCAGCACTTGCCACCATCTCTATTCTGGATATCGGCCACAACAGCTCGATTAGGCTGTCGGCGGGGAGGGACCTCGTTTGTGACTTTTGTGATCAGTATGACGCTTCTATGAGATTCGATCGAATAGCACGTACAGGAATCGATCAATTGTTTCCAATCAGATAGCAGCGGTGTCAAATCAACGCTGTCTCTTCCAACAGAGCATCTTTGCAGCATATAGCAAGCGGCAGCTGCAGGGTCTGTCGAGTCTTGCAGGAAGCATACGAGAAGTTCTTCGTCTGGATACGGAAGATTCGCGTTTCGAATTGCTGCCAGGGCCCTATCCAAACCATTCGTTGTGCCTGCCATATCGCCGTCTATTCCGCTCAGTATGACACTGTGATGAAGCACTAATGAAATGCTTGCTTTGGAAAAAAATTTCAGTCGCTGTATATTTTTTGCTGTATCCCTATTCGCACCGTATTGATAAAGGCATCCGATATACAGTGATTGTTAACTTGGTTGGATTCAGTGAGATAATTATTAGGCCAAAAAACTGCACCGAAATTGAAAAGGAGAAAATGTACATGCGGGGTCCACTGTTGAGGTCTGATTAAATAAGCCATTGATTCGAAAATTTCGCCTTTTAGTAGGCGGAGGGCTAATCCCTCTAGAAACAGGGTTAAATACAGTGAAAATGCACAGTGAAGACAGTGTATTTACGGCTTAACTACCTAAGACCCTCCTCTATCTTGAAGACCGCCCCTAAGTGGCTTTTAATGGTCGAAAGGCTTGTTCATTACTTTCGTGCAAATCTAGTGCAAATCTAGCGCAAATCCTTACGCGTTTCAAGATCCTTGAGTTAGATCCAATGAGACACCTGTTTTCAATTTGATTAGGCCCTCAAAGATTTAACCTGTTCGTCGATTGACAAGAAAGGAAAGCTATAAAATTAGAAAAAGAAAACAGGAGGCTCCGGAAAGGAAAAAAAATTGAAAAGGAAGGAAATAGATCGTCTAACACAGACGCTAGATCTTGTGACCAATCGTGGCACGCCTAGATCGTTAATAGAAACTACGCTTTTTCCGGGCTGCTCTTACTCCATTGAAATCCTCGTTGAACGGTCCCTAATTCGAACATTCGCGCATCCTACATATAGATCATCATCTCTATTATTCTAGTCATTCCCCTTCCCAAAACGGCATCTGGCCATTCACAACAGATATTCGCTATCATCGGTCGATCCATCGTATTCGGATAGAGGCGGCGTGTTTAGCACGGATTTGCTGGACGACCTCTTCGATGGAAGCGGCATAAGGATAGGGGAGTGCATGGCAGCACCAACTGCCTGTGCCTTTCATGGTTAGTTCGTCGGGATCCCGCACCGCCATATTACCATGAGTTCGCTGCGAGGTCGCTAAGGAGGTTTATAAGCCCTACCAATCCTTGCCAAAGGCTGCGTTGAAGCTTTCGTCTAAGGCGCACGCCCAAATCCACAGGCTAGCTAAAGAATCGGCTCTTTTCGCCCTCTTATCTCTGGTTCCGGCCCATACTTCCACCTTCTGCACGGCCCCGAGAGTAGAGTCTCTGTTTTCCACCAAGAAAGATTGGATCCCGACTAAGGAGAATTCCCGTTCCGGAACCTTCTTAACAAACTCATTCATAATCCCTTCCACCGTTACGGCATCGTTAGAAGGCTTTTCATGGTCGAGAACGTCATGCCCCGACAGCTTAAAAAATAAGGATAAGGGAATCGCACGCCGAATAACAGTTCTGTTAAAGGGATAGGCTACACTATACATCTACGTAAAAAGAGCTAGTACTAATATTCTAGCATTACTAGGGCAATTTTTTTATACCACTCAGAAGCTCGCTTACAATGTCTAGTAAATCTTCATCTGCATAGCCCAGTCGTTACCACTTGTCTGAAATAGCAAGACCCTTCACACTTTTACTAACTCAGCGCCATTATGACTGTAACACTTAGAGGATATGACTATTCACAACTACGTGTCTGTATTCAAGTCAAACAGACTTCTAACACAGTTGTTTCCCGATAAACTTGCTCAACGAATTAATACTAAGCCATCAACAACGTTATTCGGAGAAAGCATTGTTAATAACCGTCGCACCGTGACCTCCCTCGGCATAGGGAGCGTAATTAAGTCCGTACTCTTTAACCGTACTCTCGATGATATCTAATACAGACCATCAGCGTTAATCTGGCATTTAAGGATCTCATTGGAATTAACAACTTACCGATGTCATAGGGAAAGGTAATTACTCCCTGCTCATAAAGTGCCATGAGAACATCTTTAACCCAGATACGGCAAGTGAAAGCCTCACCCGTTCGTTGAGAAGGGTAGCCATCTGCTGGAATGCTCTTGATGACTGCTTCTGCTTGTGAAACACTCTTGACCTTGGCCACTTGTATCATCACGATTAGCGACATTGACTGAGCTGGATTACTTTGTCTCTCTTCGTATGCCCAGTGTCCGCTGCGGTTGCTCGCATGGTGGAGGACAGGATTGCCACGGGAGTCTGTGAGGATTAAACCCCAGTGCTTCGCCAGTCAGTCTAATAAAATAACAGTACAGGAGCTAAGATGAACCTACATATTCTCCAGCGATCGGGCGGGTATTGAGGCTAATGTAGATTGACTTTTTTTCAAGCCTTCCGTTGAGAACCATTGTGACACTCGCGATTTGTAGAATGGGGAGACAGGATAATAAACTAGTTGAATAAAGCTGTGTGGAAACTCTTCTGCGGCACTTGCGATTTGTAGGATAAAATATTCTTGGGCTGTATGGAAGTTCTTGTGATAGAAGAAATCGTCACCATTATATATGTCTGCCGATCTTCGAAAGCAGTCCAAATGTGGTAACACGTCGCTGTCAGAGAGTACAAAGTACAGTACGTCTGGAAACGAGTACGTAGGTATCCTCACTATTTTTAGAATATCCAATAGCTGTATTTTATGTTCGATGTAGTTATATAGTACTCCGGTATTCTTTGTCGGGCCCGGTTGCTAGAAAGAGTAGTACCAAAAGAGGTCGGCACCTACCCAAACAATAAGGTAAAAATTGGCCAAAGTAATCTTGTCGGTCACCTAATAGCTACCGCTGTCCAGGCCCAAAAAGCCAAAAGAGACACCATGAGGTAGGCACCATTCCCATTCATTGGGCGAAGGATTTTTCCGCGTCAGACTCCAAAAGGGTTTGCGCCAATGACGGCAGTGTTGCCTAGTTTGTCAACTCTGTCAATGGGGCGAGCTGGTTGGCCTTTACGTTTGAAATTTTGATTCAGATCCTATCATGATCGTTGGCGAGACGCCCAACGCTTTTGCGCTAGATGTGTAAAGAATCTTCCTTTGCCAATTTGGTTGGTCTTTCCTCGTATCTTTACCCATGGCTTCTCTTGAACCAACCACAAACTTTTGCGTTGGAGGGCTCCACCATATTTTGCCATAGGTTCCCGTCTTAGGGCCTGTTTTTGGGCCTCGTGGCAGCTTGTTCGTGTTTCACCCCTCAGTTTCCGTCGTCTGTGTTTGTACATGAAGGAACTTACTGCCTTAGGCTGAAAGCTCTTATCTGTCTCTTTTATCACCATACTTTGCATAGTGCAGAGGCCTGGCTTTTCCGTGAATACAGGGGTCTAGCTCGTTTTGGTGTTGACAGTTGCGGGTATCGTCGCACTTCTAAATAGTAAGGACCCTATCCTACGATCCATTCCGAGCATCATACTAGAACGTTCCCTTTTCTCAGTGTGTAGAAGGCTCTTGACGATGTCCCCACAGAATTTCATCTCAAATGAAACCTGCATCCTAGTGGAGACTGCCAATACGGTGGTGGGAGTGGTGGTTGTTATTACTTGCCGGTTGAGATGTGTGAATTTGGGGGAACAACGGACGATGGGATGCTTCGGATTTCGCGATAGATGCGGAGGCGGAATCCAGTGTAGTGGACGTGGATTGTCGAACGTTGCCCGGTGGGGGCAATCTGACTGCCACTGCCACCACCATCGGCGGGGTTATCAATGTTCTGGCTCATAGTGGAAACTAGGTTAACAGGATTAGTTATACAGATACGGAGTAAGGGGAGCGAGATAAGAAAAGGGGAAGAAAGAGATTAGAAGATCTTACAATAAAAAACGTGGACAGCAGATTGGTGGTATTTAAGTCGAAGACAAGCCATTGGATACTAAAAGCTGTCTCCCACAAGTAACTTGTCCGCCTAAAGCAAACCTGATTCATGGCATCTTGTACTTGTAGGTGCGGGACCTTTTACGAGAGAACCTTGGCGGTGGAAACTACGCTAAACCGAATTCTGCCGAATCTTTTGCGTCTGCAAAAGATTCTACATGGATCCGGAAACTATAAAGCGGGGCTGCCGCTTGTACTCGTACACATATTTTGCCAGTAACGACCTGGCAGACGAATTACCAAAATGGCCGCTGCGGATCCTGATGGTAGAGCATGCCTCTGTCACAAACTCCGAACGAGGCGATATGACGACGTCAGCAAGTCCGAAGTGAGCGATCACTCTTCCACATCACGAATAAAACCTTTGCTAATTTCTTTTTCTTTTTCTTTTTCTTTTTGAATTGTGGTGTCGGCAGATTGCTCTCTTGAAGCAGGCTCTGCGTGATGCTCCGCAGCTTTTCCGCTCGTCCTCCCGTCCCGCGCGGCTAGTAAAGCTTGCTGAAACATACTCAGCTGCGACTACATCGCTCGAGGCCGTTAGCCAGTTCGAATTCCGGCCCGGAGACAACGTCTACGTCCGCATCTACCACACCATACAGAAGGCCGCCTGCCTACAGCGCATCTGCGCATACGCCTTCGCCACGCTTCACCCCAAGAGCACGTCCGTCGACCACATTCTCGCCCATATCCAGCATGCGTTTCCCGACGCCACCAAAGACAAGGTATACCGCATTCTCCACGCTGGTGGCCGTTGGATTGCCATCGTCCAGGAGCTTGCGCACGTTGCCCAGAAGCCACCGCAGCAGCTCCTGGGTGTCCTCTGCCTCTTCACCGCGCCGTCCTCGTAAGCTCCGAGAATCCCCCGCGTTTTGCTGCTGGCCCCTTTCCCCTTGCCACTCCTGCTTATTCGCGACCTCTCTTGCAGCTGGGAGCGGGCAACAAAGGCAGACTGCCAGCTGGCCCTGCTGGACCTGTGCCAGTCAACAGACCTCTTGTCGCGGGTCCAGCAGGCCACCCCCGTTGTCGCCGACGTGCTGCGACGGCTTTTAGGTACGCCCATATATTACTGACGGGCGCAGACAGTGCTAACTCCCTGCTTTCCCGCGCCTAGGGGAGTCCTCGTTTGTCTATGAGAAGGCCCCGACGAGTGTTCACACGTCCCAGGCTCTCTCCGCGTCTGCCCGGGCCATTTCGTCCGCGCCCGGCCATGCTGCAGCGTGGAAAGCGGAGACCCCATGGTTGACCTTGTCTCTGGCTGCGGCGCCCGCAGCTCTCTCCAGCAGCCAGAAACGGACCACCTCTGACGACGCTTGCATGCTGCTTCTGTTGCTGTCGTGTTTCGCGCCGTCGGAGCCCATCCACTTGGCCCTGCTCTTGTACGGGGCCGCGCCTCGTCGACGGTGGACGCAACAAGGCACTGTAGCGGAGTCTGACGCCGTGGGTGTCGGCCTCGCACCCGAGCTGGCCGGCTTGCTCTGTGATGCAGAGAGGCTTCAAGACGCCTTGAACGAATTGCGCCAGACATCGCCGGCTGCCGTTGCAGAGCACACTGGGAATGGGCTCTTTGTCGTCGACGAAGCTGTTTCGCGGCGTGTCGCGTCTGCGCTGGCACCAGGGACCCTCGTGCCATGGCAACAGCAGGCGCTGACTGTGGCCTACCGCGCCAGCCCCTGGAAATACCTTGAGCCGCTGTACGTCCAGCTCGCTAAGCACCTCCCCCGTCCTCCTTCTCTGCTTCTCCTTCATTCCGCTATCTAACAGTCCCCGCCGTTTGTCGTCAGGGACCCCAATACACACCTGCTCCTTCCGCATCTACGGCATACGCTGCAAGCCTCCAATAACAATGTAGCCCATCTGTCTGACGCAGCTCGGACTGACCTTGCCCTCACGCTGGTTGAGGCTGCCCGCCATCCGGATATGCGCTGGAAACGCTTCGCGCTAGCGCAAGCCGAAGCTGCCGCGTCGGGGCTCGACGAGCCCTGTGCTTTCTTGGACATGGGCATCTCGCAGACGCGCTGTCTCCTTGCCCGGATAACAGGAGACGTTGACCAAGCCACGGGCAGCCTAGATGCTGCTGCCGAGGTCCACGGTGGACACTACAGCCCTGCAGACGCGAGAATGCATGCCGCCGTCGGCTTTTCCACGATCCAGAGAGCGCTCAACTACATTCAGATAGAACGGCTAAATACGGCCGAAGCATGCCTGGAGGCGTGGCGTCCGCAAAATCCCCAACAGCCGTCGCCGCTGGAGGAGGTCGTGCTGTTCCGCCGCGCCATGATCCTGGGCAGGCTGCTGCGATTCCGGGGCAGCTTCGCAGAAGCGCTGGTGCATCTGGAGGGCCTGTGGCAGAAACACCAGGGACAGCAGCCGGCGAGCCAGCTAGTCTTCGACGAAGAGCTGCGGGATTTGACCTGCGACCTGGCAGACACCCTGCGCGAGCTGGGTCTGCTGGCAGAAGCCGAGCGCTGCCTGCGCGCAGAACTCGCGCGGCGCGGCGGCCTACCACGCGGCGGCGAAGAAGACCACCTGCAGGCCGTGAAGACGGAGACAGCATTCCTGCACCTAGGGCTCGCCGAGGTCCTGTTCGCGCGGGGCGAGCTGGGGTCGGCAGGCGAAATCTGTAAGCGCGTGCTGGAGCGCCCACGCCTCCGCCTCGCCACGCTGCGGTCCCACATCATCTTGGCCAAGGCGCACCACGTCCAGGGCCACCACCTCGCCGCGTTCCAGCACTGGACCGAGGCCTTCCGGGCCGCTTCCAAATTCCCTCTCACCTACGGGTACACGACCCAAGTGATCATCGCGTCGGCAAAGGAGAACATGCGCAATATGGCCCGTGAAGACCTGGTCGCCCAGTCCGAAGAAATGCTGGCCGCTCTGCACCTTCCGGTCGTGCCCGAAGGAGGCATGCAGCACTGGATAGCCGGCATGCAACAGTGGCGGTCACAATTAAATGGAGTCCAGCACAGTGAATAAAATATGTGGTAATATCCTTTCAGAATATCGTTCGAATCACAGAGACCAACGAAACGAGAACGACTTACTGTTTTAGCCAGATAGTCTACACCAACCCTTCTCTACTTAGTGAAATCCGCCTTGCCAAACTTATACTACAACGACTAAAAAATTATGTAATTTGCGTAAAGGTTCCTTAAATAATTTGCTTCTATTTACTTCCCCTCTTACAACGAACAAATCTCGGTCACGGTTTTCGCACCCTCTTAATCTTCTGAAACTCTTTAAAAAATCACGTCGTTGATCTGATTCGTCAAGTTTCCGTGGATGAATTTAACACCATTACTAATGTAATTCTTGATATTATCTAGTCGGTGGGAGAGGAGGAATTTAAGCGTGTCGTTTTAAAGGCGTCCGTGTTGTTGGTATATTAAAGTAACACTAAACTTTACTCGTTACTTTACTTTAAAATATATTACTTTGTCTTTTAAAGAGAGGACCCCGATATATAACCGAAGATTATACTTATATCTTTAACGAAGTTTAAGTCCGTACTTAGACGTCTCCGTTAAAGACTATATAAATAGTAGTTACTAGGAAATCCGATCCCTCCTTTTTAATTAACATCACCTTCCGTAGTATATAATAAATAATATTAACGTTATTAAAGAGATCCATAACGGTGGTACCGTAACGCGTATCCGTATCGTACTATATATAACGGGGATAATATCGATAACCACGACAACTACGTCACTTATACGGCGTCGAACGATCTTCTTTATAAAACGACAAATTACGTATCCAGTGTTATAATATATCCTATCTTACGACGTAAACTTATATACCTTTTAACGTTATATAAATATAAATACTAGGTATCGTCTTCTTTTACACCGACAAAGTCTATACGTGTGTACACTCCGTGTCTCGTCGGCCTAGTCACTTACCCGGAAAACCGGTACATCGTTGGTTTTGTCTACGAGTGGATACTAGGCGAATGGTTAATAGATATACTAAAACGTGAGAATCGTGGAAAGTCGTTCTCGACGTATAATAAACAACGATAGGTTAAATAACTCCACGTGTTAGTCGACGTTCTACACGTCCTTGGCCTTGTCTAAGGCAACGGTAAAACGGGCAATCTCATCGTCGGCGTCGGCGAGACCAACGATGTGACGACTGTTAAACATAGAGGAGAAGAAGCCCCTTTTGGCGACTTGTGGCTAATTGACTTTGGCGGTGGCTGGACAGATGGGTGGGTGGAGAGCGACAAAGGGGATACGATAGAAGGGGACGAGCAGGCTGTCCAGAATATTCTACATACAATACATATTTCAAAAATGTAACGATTAAATATAGTATTAATTTACACGGTAGTGGGACACCTTACCCAGCCATTTTGACGGTCACCAATTGAATAACGAAGCGTATCCATGACTAAGGCAAGAGTATCCCGTTATTATTTTCAGAATGGAATCACTTGCTAGTCGGGGACTTAATAGTTATTAACGGGAGTTCTAAACGGAAGCTCTTTGTTAACGTACTTCTTCTTTTCTTAATGTGTAATTCAAAATCTTTTTATTTGTAGGCTTTTTATTTCATTTTGATTTTTTTTCATATACGGATTTTTAAATGTAAAACTCAGACGGTTACATAGTAACATCTTACTTACTCTTATGTTTTATATTAGAACTTAAGCCTCTCGTCTGGACTTACGTGTCTTTCAATCTTCTCGATCGGAATTCAGTCTGTAGTTTATATGTATCATACCTACTATATAGTGCCTATAATATCGATGGTGCAAGGATACAAGATACGGTGTGCTCTGTCTATAGGTTCTTATAGGTGTTTCCAAGGTCACCTTACGTATAATTTTGTGACGGCCAAGATCGATGTAGAAAAGCACGAGAGTAACCACCTTTTAGGGGGACAATTATTAGGCTGCCGTGCTTAAAGACTTTATCACCCAGTTGTTACAACAACGTGACAAATACCCAGAGCCCCCTAGAACCCTGTGAAGGGCAAAGAGAGAAGAAGAAAAAATTGAAAGAGTTATAGGAGATTTGTTACTACCGTATATATTCTACAACAGTACTAACAGTTATACGCCAGGAGCCATGAAAAACTTCACAGCCCAGGCGGAAGGGCAGTATGCAGGCAACAGCCTCAAAACATTCTTTGTAGAAACCATAATCCATACATTGCCGTCGCTAAATATACAGTCACGAAGATCTTAAGATTTTTCGCAGTCGATATTTTAGACGAGGACGGAGGTAACAGCCCGAAGTTGATTGGTCCTGTTCCTGTATCAAAGGCACGTCTCTGTGATATTAAACGATTAAGAGAGCCTTGCACACTTGTATTGTTTGTAGATAACCGCCTGCGGTGGTGTCCTAGATCTTGTCTCTGCAGTCGTAGAACACCGACGGGAGCTACTGGCCGTTATAACTAAAGGAGTAAGACTGGAAGGCATGGGCCTTTTGATTGATGCCGTCCCGCGCTGCTGGTACCCTACTTTTTGTTTACCACGTAAACTAATTCATACTATATTTTTCTTCTTTTAAGGTCTAGGTTTACACGAACATGGACCATCATGGCAGGTGGTGGTTCTTGTTGTCAAAGGTAAAGGTTTGCGTCCAGTCAAATTCGATATCAACATCGGCCATGGATGACCAATCGCCGCCAAGTTCTCCCTCCAGGTTTCCAGAAAAGTGCACGAGGTCGAAGGGGTTCGCGCTAAACTCGACGGTGCCAAAGGAAGGAGACGCCGGTTGCTGTTGCTGCTGACAGCACTCATCCCATCCTTCCAGAAAATCCGTCTTTCGGCTCCGCGACAGGGCAATGGTGATCTCGCCAAAGTATGGCAGGATGACGTCGTACCTGTCCGGACCGGCGTAGGTACCACGCGCCGCCTGCGTGAGGAGGCTCAGCACCTCGGCGGCCTGTCTAGCAACATTGCACCGCATCAGGTTCTCCGTGCACCTTAGGCTCGTAGTCAGCGCCTCGATGAGCGACCAGTCCTCGCCGTTGTTGCCATCGTCGCCTGGCTTTCCCCGGGACACAGGTGACAGCAGGCGGATCAGCAGCGTGATGCCGGCACTGAAAGCCTGAAACTCGAGTGACTCGCACATGACAAACTGGCCTCTGTCGCAGCTCCTCAGGCCGAGATAGGCTTTGATCAAGCCCCGCGATGCGGCGACGGCCGATGCTCGGTTGTACTCATACCCGGCGTCGGCGCTGAGCATAAAAGGCAAGTGCAACAGCTTAGTGATGAGAAAATACTGCACCTTTGTCACCTGCTGGGCGTACAACTGCGCAAAAGGCTGGTCCGGTGGCGGCGGCTCGTGCCACCAGCTGTCGGACATGAGGGCCCGGCACCCTTCGAGCTCGTGGCCGATCTGCACGGTGGTAAGGTAGCTCGGCTCCGGGCTCTGGTTCCTGGAGACAACGGATGTGGCCAGGTAGCACAATCTGTGCTGGAGTGTTTGAAGCTGGCTGTCGCAGCCGCCGCCGTCGTCGTCGTGGTCGCCCCGCGGCTGCGGGCCGGGATTGGGGGTGGGGGTGGGAATTGTGCTCGGTAGGCCTAGGATCAACGCGATGCTGGTCTCTAGATGCCAAATCTCGGTCCAGATGGCTGCTTCACGGCTACCGCCTCTTTTTTGGGCTGGGGCGCGATGGAGACGCAGGAGCAGCGCCCCATCGGCAGCGCGGCGGATGCTGAGCCAGGCCTGGCGCGGGCAACCCATGTCCATGTAGAGCTTCTGCTGGATGAGTCGAGCCTCGATGCCGTGTAGCGTTTCACCCGTGCTGGCGGATTTCAGCAGGCTGTCGGCGTTTTGCATGTACGAGGCGAGAAGATCCTCCTGCGATAATCCACACCATGGGAGCTGCAGCGTTTTTGGCGCCTGTTGAATACACAGCGACAGCCAGAGCAAGGCCTTGGCCGAGATACAAGGACTGCTGGACCTCACCATGTGGGACAAAAATCGAGCGGCAAATTCGACTCCGCCGGTCTGGAGAGTGCGCATGGTCTGAGGCAGGGCGCCATATTGCCAGGGTGGCCAGATGGGCCAATATTGTACCGTCGCCGCAAGGACCGTCAACAGTTCGTCGTCCTGTAGCATCGGAAAACCGGGCATATGGACAGCGTCGCTGGCCCTGTTGCCATTGATCGACGGTTCGGAGGAAGCAAACTGCAGTTCTTCCGTCATGCTGGCTGCCTTGACCAGGGTGATCAGCGGCGCGTCTGGGAAGCCACAGCCGTCATCCGCCATGTTGGACTTGTTGGGCATGGTAGCGTGGGTCGTGTTCTCAACATCAAGCTTCGACTGCAAGCCTATACCAACATTGTCTTCCACACTAAGCGTTGTGGATGGAGCCCCTGGCAGCAGCCCCGTGAGAGATGGAGAGGCGCCCCTCAGACTCAGGCTAGCCCAGATATCGCGCACGTTGATTTCAATGTCGGCGAGCCGCTGCTTCAACTGCTCATCACCCAGGGACAATAGGGGACCCGACGACCCAATATTCTGGTCCCCTGGCTGCTGAGCAGTGCACGGGATGCCGCGCAGGTCGCATTGCTGGCACGGCGGATGCGCGGCTGGGAAAACGCATCGGACTTTCCGCCTCCGGCACTCCGCACAGCTTCGCGTGCCCAGGCGCATTGGTCTCGGATAAAAGCTGTCAGACATGGCGATGTCGTTTGGCCGTACCAATTTGGCAGCTACGAGAGCTGAGATGAAGGCGCTATATGGATGAGATGTCATGGCGGCTTGCATAGCTCGTAGCACATCGGTACGGCCGCGCTCGCACGAAAGTGGGGCCCAAGGGCTTAAAGCCGCCGCCGCCCTTACGTGCGCCTCTTCCCCTTTTCGGTATACCCGCTCATACCATGCTCAAAAGCCACGACGAACCAAGCCGCCGTTTCTGCTCGCACGGTACAGCGGCGCCGCCGCTGTCCTAAGTTTGCTCTATATAAACAGGCAGGTTGCTACTCTTTGGAGCGGAGAGCGCAGTTGTTTCTTAACACAACCCAGAAGCATTTACGACAGCAATCACCTGGCAGACGTCAACTTCCAGTATCGCCAGCAGGACATCGCCAGGAAAACACACATGGACCATTTGATCGCGCTCGTCACCGGCACCACCTCGGGGCTCGGTCATGCGGCAGCTCGCGCTCTTGCTGGAGACGGCTGGCGCAATATCATCGTCACCGGGCGCAGCCTGACTCGGGTCCAGGAAACGGCCGCTCAACTGGCGACAGAGGTCGGAAGACAGGTCTTCACGCCCCTGGAGCTGGATCTTGACAAGCCGTCTAGTGTTCAGTCCGCCCTCACTGAGCTCATCAAGCGAGGACAGTCCATCGACTTCCTACTGCTCAATGCAGGGTTGTTGCCAGGTAACAAGCGCGTGCTCACGACGGTCGGCGTCGAGTCTTCCCAGGCCCCGCTCATCGGCCATCATCAACTGACTGTCGGCTTGCTCCGAGCCAACCTGCTGAGCCCCAACGCACGGATTGTTATCTCCGGCGCGGAACCTGCCCGAGGGGACGTGGCCATGTTCAGCTTCACAGATGTGGCGGACTTCGCGGCCAAGCACCACCAAGGCGACCGAACCACCGCTGTTGAAGCCCTGCTCCGCAATGGGCCCAACGTGAAGTACGTGCCCAACCGGGCGTATACTGACGCGAAGCTCATCATCACCTGGTGGGTTGCGGCGCTGGCACGCCGGCTACCCTCCGATATGGCCGTATACGCCGTGGCGCCCGGTAGCGCACCGGATACTAAGGCGCCACGCAACGCTGGCCTGGCTGTGAAGTGGGTGGCAATTCCACTACTGAAGATCATCCCCGGCATGACGATGACTCCTGAGACCGCCGCCCGTCGGTACCTCCAGGCATCGGAGTTCGGAACCGACGTCTCAGGGCAATTTTTCGCCTCGGCTCCCAAGAAGCTTACCGGCCCAATCGAGGCGATGCGCCACCCACACTTTCACGATCGTGCCAACCAGGAAGCAACGTGGCAGGCCGTCGTCAAGGTCTCCGGCGTCGACGTTCTTAATAACCAACGTCCACACTGAAATACCAAAACACAAGACACGTAAGTAGTAAGAATACCCGGCGAGTGAAACGGGCTGAGGGCCCGACAGTGGCTTAATAACATGTAAACCAAGCCGGACTAACAAATTTCTAATCAAAAGCCTGCATTATGAAACGAGTGACGGTGTCATAGTAAGCCAGAGTTTTTGTAAGGGTTTACTAAAAGAAATTTCTGTGTAAACGCCGAGCAAAATTCTTTGGTAAAAATATACTTCTTGTATTGAATAAAGAAACGCGATAAAGAATAAAAAAGTAAAAGAAAAGAAAAAAAGAAAAACCCAACACAAAGAAAATAAGCCTAGTCAATTATCAAAGCCCATGGCCCTATTTCAAAGCTGTATCCACATTTTGGCGTTTGCTCGCAAGTGTGGATAATTGTGGAGTGTTTCTCTTACAACGGAACGGATGATTTCCATGTGCGATGACCGACGGCACACAGAGTAGTTGGGGCTGCACTCACGCGCTTTCATCATATGAATTTCCAACCATCGGACTTGGCTCCGTTGCGATGTCCGAATCTAGGAAGCAGAAGTACGTGTGTGACTTACAACTCGGAAAAAACATGTGAACGACGACGAAACATAACCTTAATTTCGGCGTTCGTTTGTAATTCGAGTTTGAAAAATATTCATAGCTGACACGCAACGCGGGATTTGGATAATACAGACTGGAGTGCGGAACTTTCACGCGTGTGAATTAGATGTCATTTGTTTAGTATCGAGCACGAAATACGACAAGATTCAGTCCACATATTCGATAATCGGGAAGGACCGTTTTAATTCTGTCAGCTTTCGAGTTGAAAATAACGAAAGTAACATAATTCACGTTACAAAATTGTCATGTATATATAACTGTGTACATAAAGCCTTCAGCTTTACAGAACCTCCTCGGTAGAACGGACTTCAAGTAGACTGCAAAACAACCTCCAATCATCTACACAGATAAAAGTCAAAACGCCAAACTTCTCTCCCAATGGAAAGTTCAACGTCCTCTTCCTCGGTACTTGATATCGACAAAAACCAAATCACAGGTACGGAAACCCACATTTTTAATGAGAAGAGAAGTGAACCGATGGGACAATTGAACGAAACCCGACTTGACACACTCGAAACCGGGCCTTCATGTTCTTCAAATGTTGTTAATGAGGATGTTTTCGAAGACCACGGCCGGGGCAACGATGCTCCTATGTCCAAAGAAATTTCCGGATTCCGTTGGGTCCTCGTGTGCATAGCCCTTTACCTGTCTACTTTCATGTACGGCTTGGATACCACCATTGCAGCGGATGTCCAGAGCGCCGTCGTTGAAACATTTGGTGCCGTTGAAAAACTGGCATGGCTAGGAGCAGGCTTTCCTCTAGGCTCAATCGCTGTTGGTTTACCTTATGGGTCAGTTTTCACACACTTCAACATGAAATGGGCTTATATAGGCGGCATAGTCGTGTTTGAAGTTGGCTCGGCACTGTGTGGAGGTGCGCCGAACATGGACGCTTTGATTGTTGGCAGAGTCATTGCGGGAATGGGAGGCTCGGGTATGTACCTTGGCGGTTTGACACACTTTTCGGTATTGACATCACCCCGGACGCGGGGAACCTACATCACAGGAATTGTCTTTGTTTGGGGTATCGGCAGCGTTTTGGGTCCGGTGGTCGGTGGTGCCTTTAGTGACTCGTCGGCCACATGGCGTTGGGCGTTTTACCTCAACTTGGTCATCGGCGGAGCAACGGCTCCCATCTACCTGTTTTATCTACCCGCAGTCACGCCTCCAGGTGTTGCAGCGGCCGAGACCAATGGCACTTTACCACCAGTTCGACTTCGCCTTACTCGACTCGACTATGTTGGTTTTATTCTGAGTGCTACTGCTTGGGTGACACTGACTCTTGCACTTCTCCTTACCGGCACCCAGTGGTCATGGTCTGATGGTCGAACCATAGCGACGTTGACAAGTTTCGGTATTCTTTTTGTTAGATATGTTCTTCAGCAGTACTTTTGCCTTTTTACCACAACCGCAACGCGCTCTTTCCCAGGCCATCTCATCGCCCCGACGGCCAAGGATGCTCGCACGCAAATCCTCTTATACATTTCAACATCGGCATCTATCACGACCATGTTCATCCCGACCTATTACATTCCAGTTTATTTCCAGTTTGTTCAGAACGACTCAGCTTTGATTACTGCCGTTCGTCTCCTTCCTTTTGTCCTCGTTGCAATCACCACCAATCTCGCCAGCAGCTTTGTCCTCAGAGCTGTCAGGCACTACATGCCCGTTTACCTTTTCTCCGGTGTCTTGATCACCATTTCAAGTGCTCTCCTGTACAGGTATCTCACCCCCGATACTTCGACAACCACTATATATGGATTAACTGTCCTTGGTGCTGTCGGTACAGGGCTCCTTGTGCAGGCCGGTTTTCAGGTTGGTACTCTTGTTGTCGAGGATCCTGCAGACATGGGGCATGTCATCAGCATGCAAAATGTTAGCCAAATTGGCGGCCAGGTGCTGTGTCTTGTCATTGCCGGTCAAATTTTCCAGAGTGTCGCCATAAACAACTTGCGTGCTGTTCTTGCCAGGCATGGATACACGGACGCAGATTTACAAAGTGCTGTTGCTGGATCGCGCAGTACTCTGTTCGAAAGCCTTGAGGGTGACCTTCGAGTAAAGGCCATTCGAGCCATTACGGAGGCAATACAAGCTACATACGTTCCTGTCATTACTACCGGTGCTCTTCTTGTCGTTGTCTCAGTATGCATGCGACGGGATAAGCTTGTGTTTCACAATCTGGTTGCTGCATAACAATAACATTTACTTTGCAATTTCATAGGGATTACCATAGTACAATTCTGATGTGAGAGATAGAATAGTAGATATTACTTTTATCCTAAAGAACGAAAGATATGTGCTAGCGTAGTCAAATAAACACAGCGTGTTGTCTCTGGGACATTTGAGACATATAACTGGTTTAGGTATCCTATAGCTCCATTGAAAGCTGACGGCTCCTTCCAATATTGTACGTTCACCGAGTTTCTCCTCAAATTAACAGTACATTAGTGCGCCAAGGGTTAAGGGACTAAAGCACATAGTGATGGAAGGTTTTTGCGAACCACAGCGCATTGACCCTGTTCGTAGGCATTTCTTTGTCCACGAAGGAAGTGTAGTGGAAACCAAAGAAGCACGTATCAATAAACGGTACGCATAGGCAGCGTAGAGGATAACGTTACTTGTGTAGCTTGTTTCCTTCGTGAGTGGTGTAAATGATAGCTGCATCAGCCGTTAGGCAAAAGCGCGGTTGTGTGTACCTATGACGAGTGAGGTACTGGATTCGGCGTCCGTTTGTCGCGGGGGGTGCTGATACGTCATGTACGCTCGGGATCTCCAAGAGAGAATATAACTGATGTGTTCCCGTGGGATTATTTTTATTCGTGTTCAGTTAAGGTCAATATCGGTCAGTGAAGTAGTGCCGTTCCTAGCACTAGTGGCATTAGTTCCCTCGCGAACCTTATGGAATCATATGTAGCCGTGCCACATTATGATCAACGGGCGCGAGCGAATTGTTTATTCGTATCGCCCACAACCGCTTGAAACAGCGGTTCTTCGCAGACCCTGTCATTAGTTTCGAATGGGCTATGGTCACAGTGTCAGAAAGTGTCCCTTAATGATACCTCACACAGCTAGCCAATCCCAAATAGGTGATGTGCCCTGTCACATTGTCCTCGCACTGGATATGCTCCCGGAACGGCGCAGACCCCGCCCGTATTGCCTCAGCACACACGTAGTCATCTCTTGGATGCGTGTTCAAAAGATAAACAATATCTTCCAGCTCGTCCTGGGTAACTCGCCCAAAAGATGTCCTTGAAGCATGCATCTCATAGACTGATACAGAATATTGTCTCGTCTCGAGTACTAAAGCAGGACACCTTATTTTTGTTATTTTGAGCCCATACGTTCCCGGTGAGAACTACCTTCTCACTTTGGCAATTTGAAATAGGTTGATCCGTTTCCTAGGCCATATAGAAAATGTTGTCAAGTGAGAGCTATGCCATGATAAGTTCCCAAATGTCACGCGCATCGTTCAGGAACTTTTTTCTTATTATCATCTACTAGTATAGCTAGGTTAACATAATAAAAGCGGAAGACCTTAATAAATGAATCAATGAAGAAGCAAACAAAGTTTCCTATGAGTATTATGGATTACATGAAGTCAACGTTACGTTTTCTTGATCAAGATCCTGACGGGCTTATAAAAAAAAGTAACGCGCTCCTTGCTTCCATGCTTGGTCAATGATAAAAATTTACTTTTTGAAGACGCTCCTGTCCTTAGGACATACTTTATCATGTGAAGGGAAAACCACACGTGAGGAGATGCTACAAGATTACGAGGCATTACGTGAAAAAAAATGGCGAGGCAATATCCGGGAGACATTTAACCAAGTAGACTGCTCCAAACACTTTTCCCGGTCCATGGTTTAGGCTACTGATTAGTGAATTAATTCACATCGCCAGAAATTCAATATCCATAGATTTGGTGGGGACGAACAGTTGTTATGGTCGAGACACGGCGCGGCAGCCTCAACTGGAAAATCCACAGTTCATTCCCGAGACGCTGGGATTGTCTCAAGGTCCAGCCTTGGCTATATGGAGGCAGAAAGTTACTCAGACGAGCTAAAGGTATCGGCAATATATAAAGTGTAGGCAATATCTGTTATGTCCTAGGTATGGCTTTAATGTACTGTGCGTACCGACTTGCCGTTATAACCACAGGTCTCTACCTCTGTGTCGGGTCCCTGCGTAATCTAGAACAACATCGACTGCCTTCAGTTGTCGTCCCACCACGGCACAGAAGATCTTCGGTGGAGCCGTAGTAATCTACTTTATATATAGTGCAATATCCCCCCAGGGGAATTGTCCAATTTTACCGGTTTATTACCAGCATACCGCCGTTCTCTAAAATGTCGACAAATTACAATCAAAATAATTTAATCCTTCTCGGAAGTCAAGAAGGCACACACCGACGGCTAAGTAAAAACAATAAATCGGTGCGACTTCTCCACGTTATTCGAAGCATAAATACTGAGTTACGTTCCCATACAATGGCCGTGTGTTTATAATTCTCTCCACCAACATTGCCTTATTTCTCTAGTACAGACCGTTATGGATTATTTCAGAAATTTGATCTATTTTGTTCTCATGGTGTCGCCCTTCGTCTGTGCATCATGTGAATTACCTTCAACATATACCTGGACCTCGACCGGGCCATTAGCCAACCCGAAGGCGGGATGGGTCTCTCTCAAAGACTTTACCACTGTACCCTACAACGGCCAGCATGTGGTGTACGCCACAACACACGACACAGGCTCTGGATGGGGCTCGATGGCATTCAGTCCCTTTCAAGAATGGACGGACATGGCAAATGCGACGCAGATCGCCATGCAAGAAGGAACAGTAGCTCCAACATTGTTCCATTTCGCGCCGAAAAATATTTGGGTTCTCGCGTATCAATGGGGGACGACGTCATTCTCTTATCGTACGTCGACTGATCCAACCAAACCTGGAAGCTGGTCCGCTCCACAATCCCTCTTTTCCGGAAAAATCACAAACACCGACACCGGATGCATCGACCAAACATTGATTGGAGACGACACAGCAATGTATTTATTTTTTGCCGGCGACAATGGAAACATATACAGAGCCAGCATGCCAATTGGCCAATTTCCAAGCGATTTTGGTACCAAATCAACTGTGGTATTGACTGACTCTAGAAACAATTTGTTTGAGGCCGTGCAGGTCTATACTGTGCTAGGACAAAACAAAAGCACCTACCTTATGCTTGTGGAAGCCATTGGTGCCCATGGTCGATACTTCCGGTCCTTCACCGCCTCCAGCCTGAACGGCACTTGGTCACCCCAGGCTACAAACGAGGCCCGGCCTTTCGCCGGCAAGGCCAACAGCGGCGCAACGTGGACAGACGACATTAGCCACGGCGACCTGGTCAGGAACAGCTCAGATCACACCATGCCAGTAGACCCGTGTAATTTACAACTGCTTTACCAAGGTCGTAAGGCTGGCTCGACTAGCGACTATGGCCTACTCCCTTATCGCCCTGGCCTTTTAACACTCTCTGGTAACACTGGGAAATAACGAATAGTATTACGCTCAGAGTTCCAAGGGTTGACGGCAGTTACGCCTAGGGCACCACGACACCTCTTCAAAAACGCCAGTACCGCCTGTCAACCCTGGCTAGTGGCTCCGTGTATATAAAGACAGTGGAGAGGCTCCTGATCATCGCGATGCCAGTAGGGCAAGCCAGAATAAGCCAAGTAGGAAAGGGTGGCTCGTTATCGAGTGATAAAATAAAAGACTATATGCTTTAGTAACGAATGTCAATGTTTTCCTATTAATACTACGTACTATATACGTTTATTTAAAAGCAAACAACATAAAAACGCATTGGTCAGTTCCCAAGGAGTCAAGCCCGTTACGGCTGCGCGAGAAGTGCTTCGCGATATAGGTAACCGGCTTTTTGTTCCACTTATTACCGCGATTGCGGATCTCAATTTATAATGTACGTTGATGACCAGAAGGCTTTTGGGGCCTTCTTGACGCGAATTATCTGATATTGTTGAGAAGAAAGTATACCCTCGAATAAATGACTACTTTAAAAAAATCGCCTTAAATGTGTATTTATCTCGAACATTAGGATATTCTGTCTTAGCCACGGAATACAAATATTCGTACTTGTGAGCGCTAGCTTTTGCGGAAACATATTAATTCGAAACGTTTTCTGGGTGTCCTGATAAGTAGATCGTTTTCCAACCAGTATGCTAATAAGAGCTAAAGTCGTTCAATGAAGAACCCGTGTACGGAGATGTCCGAACCTCGCAATTATACTAAGACTATTGTAAGTATTACAACGGAGGTGTTTGTATTATAGACGATTCCAACAGTTCCAGGCGTCTCCTTTGGTAGTGGGTACAGCATCACATTTACTCTCGCCCGGATTACGATACTTCCCTTAATCAACCCCCTTCTACGTCGTTTCTGGATGTGGTAAATCGATTCAGCTACTCACTCCTGTTTGAGCCGCGTAGTTCTTAGCAGTATGGTGACAGCCTAGACTGCGGAATCACTAAGTCGTCTCTGGAAGACTATTTGTAACATAGCATTTTTGGGCGGATCAATATCAAGGACATAACATTCAGGTCGCAACGACAACCAGAGCTTATGACTCATTTGGTAGGCATGGTAGTTCGCAACCCCAACATACTTGACGGTAGAGGAAAGGTGTTTCCATATTCAGGGCCCTCCTTTGGTGGAGCATAAGGTGGAGAATTTGGTGGACCGGGCGCTTATGGCACTGCCTGAATTCATGAAGATCTTATAAAGTTTATCGTCAGGTGATGAAAAATTATTAAAGACGACGATCACGATCGACATGTTTACGTCTTAGTTGAGCCGCGAGAGCCGGTGGCGCTTCAGGAATGCTTCGGTGACGTCAACAAAAGTCGATGATTCGTTGGCGAGTTTCCAGAGGATATGCTGACTGGGACCTTGCCGCGTGTCAGGGTGAAAAACTGTATGTATGGTACGGAGCGGGATTATTCTGGCGAGTCTGGGTAAGCTTGCAACTTGGTTATCAAATCATGATGTGCGATATTTATGGTCGGTGCTACAATAGACCGGGACGCCGGACTGTGTAGTGTTTAAGTAACACAGGTATTGACTCCCGGAAACAATATTACAGCCGACGAGATTGTGTTGCTTTGAGAAGTCAATATACAAGTTACATGCGAAGTTCAAAGAGATCCATTATTTATCCTCTAGGAACGGAAACGGAAAATTATGATATAGCCGACGATACACAGCCCACTGGCGGATAGTGTGTAGAATTAATATAATTTATATCGTCTACACGACGTGCAGGACCTACAACCAACACAATTCTTATCCTCACATTTAACAACTCAGCCTGTCGGCAACACATTCCTCGTCGTGATGTGTCACGTCGATATCTCGAATCTAAGTGGTCGTATCAGGCGAAGACTAGGAATGCGGTTTGAAGTGCCACGCACGAAGTCACTTTATCCTGGGAAAGTTTAGAGTATGTCTTGACGAGGGCGTGAAAGTTACAGTTTAGTCTTTTCTTTCGCTGTTTTCGTTTCGGTATCGATTATCTACAATGACGAGTCTTTAACAAGGCGCAAATATAGTTTAGATTTAAGCTGGGGACGTAGCCCTTTGAGCTACGATTCGAAATGTAGGCAGAAACAGGAACATAGCGTGGTTAGCGTTGTAGAGTACTTGCTGACGGGCCGGGCACCCCAGGGCCGATGTGACGTGATTAAACCGGTTATTTTGACCCTGCCAGTGTGGACACGCGCCCAGAAACATGTTCGTCGCCGTATATATTGAACCGGCAGCTAGGTGCGGCATATAATACCAATACGTAGTTACTATAACGACGGGGATAATTTGGTTACTTAGGCGGTGGCCAAGCTGTTGATAAATGACTTTGTTTAACCCGGTATTATGCCTTTTTATTTCATACCTATTCCTACGGCTTATCTCATTACTATACCGCTAATTACACCGTGATAAGCTTCGCTACTGTACTCCGTATACGCATATATAATTGTCATCACAACATCTTCAACTTTTTCTCGGTCAGAAACTTTGAAGAGCAACAAGGTTTTCTCAACACAACTCTCAACCCATTTCCAGAAAAATGTATCTTTCCGTCAGCGCCGCCTTGCTCTTTGGGAAATGCGTTGCAGCGTTTCCCTATTCCTTTGGTACTCAAAACGGCAATGGGAGTTCGGCAGCCAGCCCGTTTGGCTTCTTTACAAACAACACCATTTATCAAACCACGGGCAAAGAAAGTATTACGTACCCACGCTACACTGAGCTCAAGGATGGCACCATCCTTGCAACATCGTCTCTTTCGGGTCATTCACCAGCATACTTCCCCGTTTTCGAAAGCCGCGACGGGGGAGCCACCTGGAAATGGTTGTCTGACATTAAGGACACAGTAAATGGTTGGGGTTTCGGCTCTCAGCCTGCCCTCGCCGAATTGACAGAACCCATTGGTGGCTTCGACGTGGGTACTGTTTTAGCGTCCGGAAACAGTGCAAGTGACAACGGTACTCGCATCGACCTTTATGCGAGCACGGACAAAGGATTATCTTGGAAGTTCGTCAGCCACATCGCGCACGGCGGACGGCCTAACACGACCAATGGAGCAGACCCGATCTGGGAACCTTACTTACTGTACGTTTAACAAGCCTGAACATCACGGTCATCTATCGTGCCTTTTTAAGAGACTAACAAATGATTGCACATCTCGCCTCTAGCGTTTACAATCATTCTCTTGTCTGCTACTACTCGGATCAGCGGGATCCTAAACATGGCCAGAAACTATCCCACCAAGTGTCAACGGATCTCAAGACCTGGGATGCTCCAGTCGATGACGTGGCATACGATGAGTACACGGCGCGTCCTGGCATGACCGTTGTTACGTTCATTCCGCCTATCAACAAGTGGATCCTTGTGCATGAGTTCCCGATCGGTAATTCGAGCTCCCACGGCTCCCACTACCCTGTCTACTATCGCCTCGCGGACTCACCTCTCGACTTCCGCCTCTCCGAAGGCCTACCAATCGTCATCACGCCCACGTTAGTGCCAAACGCAAGTCCCTATGTCACATGGAGCCCGTCCGGAGGACCAAATGGCACAATTGTCGTGTCTGATGCCGACCGACCCCAAGTTTATACCAACCGCTTCGGAGGACAGCTAGATAAGTGGGAGAGTCATATGACACCAGCAGGGGCCACTTACAGCCGCGCTATACACGTTCTCCAAAAGTACCCAGACCATCTTATGATCTTTGGCGGGGAGACTTTCGACAATATGAACCTCCACCTACACACACCATTCACAGCAACGGTGGTGAATTTGACACAAACTCTGTTTAACTAAAAGGTGCATACTAAAGTAGAATTAGCTGTTGGATGTCAGCCGCCGAAGATCCTATATCGAATGATTGGACGCTGGGAGCCTTTGATAGAAAACAGATCAAATAATGCGACTGCATTACACGCTCTGACAAGTGGCTAAGTAGCTAACCGAATCAAATTATTCTACCCATTACTCTATAGTGCGTATCTGAAATATTTATTCTGTTTATCAGTCAGATCTTTGAATGACAACTTGTTACGCTCAGCCTCGTCCATGTCCAAGGCTCTGCGTCGTGTGTTTTCGTGATACAACACGCCATAGAGCGTCGCTGCACTTAAAATTGTGATTGAATAACTGTGAAATTGAGGCAGGTCTGTCAGCGAGGGGTGCAGGTACGTGGCACCAAAGAACAAATAAAAATATAGCGGCTATCAAAACGGATAAACAGTCCATATCAATGTAACTCACCATCCGAGCAGGCCACCCCACAGTGCCGGGTAGTGCTGCTTGACTGTCTGTGATCGGATCATCTGCGGACCGACAATATTCCCAACGCAGTAGGCGACGAATAGGACACCTGACATGAAGCTCTTTTTCGTGCCGCCAGCTGTGTTGGTGGATGCCAACACAAGGGACATGCTGACAACGGGACTAAAGAACCCCATAAGGGAGTAGCCGACGACAGGTGCGGCGGCGTGACTCGACCAGTGCGATTTCCAAATAATGATAAACGCTGCCATGGTGGGGAGACAAGCCAGCATCACGATAATGAGACGAATGTTTGGAATGCGAGATCCAATCCAACCAGCAAACAGCATCGAGCACGCGCTGATTATGCCAAGCGGGAATTGGAGAAGGATGGAGTCAAGTGTGGAAAACCCAAACGTCGAGACGATGAGCGGGCCAAAGCCGGTGATTGCACCGTTGACTGTGTAACCCGAGGCCATAATGATAGCAATCAACCAGATCTTGACATCTGTGACGGCTTCTTTGATCTGTGACAACTTGATTTGTGGGTTCCGAACACCGGTTTGGCCGGCGCGCAGGCGCTCCACGGCGGCAATGCGCTCAACTGGGGTCAACATCCACGCGTCCACTGGTGAGCTGGGAATAAAGAAGCCCAGAATACCAAACAAAAATGTCAGGGCACCCGCAAATATGTAAATGTATCGCCAAGATTGCAGACCGCCCGATTTGATTTGTGCAAAGCCGTAGTTGACTGCACCGCCAATAACGACAAACCAGCCTGACGCTGTCCACCACCAGCTTTGGCGCAGTGTTTGCTCAGACTGCGTGTAAAAGGAGCCCACAATCATCAAGAAAGACGTCGGAATGATAGACTCCAAGAAGCCAAGAAAGAATCGTTGCACGTAAAGCCCTTGGTACGTCGTCACACCCGCCGTGGCCGCACACACAGTGGCCCACAGCATGATACCCGGGCCAAGCACATAACGTGTCGGAGCGTGCTGCACGAGGTAGGACATGGGCAACGACCCGGCGAGCTGGCCAAAGTAAAATAGAGACGTGGCCCAGCTCAACCGAGACGTATCTTTGGCACCAGTCACGGGGTTCACAACAGCCAATTCCAGGTCTGCAGTCATGCCGAAGAGAGCAGCCGACCCCAGGATTGCTTTGTCCCAGTATGTTAGACCGTAGCCTATGACAAGGGTGGGCAGCAGGAAACGGTCAATTTTGCGCAGGACACGCTCGGTAACCAGAGGATCGATTGGCCGCGCTTCTTCGCTTAACAACTCGCCCGTTTCGGAAGGAACGGGATTGCGAGGGGGAATGGCGGCATTGTCCACGTAGTCAGATTTTTCCGGCGGAACCGCGTCGGCCCCGGGGACCTCCAGTTCGTTATGAGAATCGCTAACCGTTGTCATCTCTGTCGGGCGAAGCAGACAACGGTGAAATTTTTGAACCGAAAAACCGAATATCAGCGCCTCGAGACGAAATCGGAATGCGACGCTTGGAACTGTTCGTTTGGTTTGTTTGGTTTAGATTTCTAAGTTTGAAAATTTGCAGCCGTCCAAGCCACTGAGTTCTTGGGATTGCGGCATCGACCCCCTCGACCTCCGCAGCCAAAAAAAAAATTAAAAATTAAAAAATTAAACCGAAATCGCAGGGCGTGCTGGCGGGGCATCCAAAGACAGTCCCCCGCAACTCTTCAGCGTTTGACCCACAACGCCTCATACCGGCAGGATCTTCCAGAGTACATTCGTAGTTCCCCATGAAAACTAAAAACGGGACAAAGAATGTGGTTTTCGATTCTTCTCTACTAGAAGAAGCCGTACTAACTATACAATGATGCATATACCAGATGTGCCAATATCTGACAGATTCAACCGTTTCTGGAATCTTAAAGCGAGAGGAGGGAGATTAGAAGAATAATAAGGAGACGAGAAGTAGGCCTTAACTCGCTTCCAATATGGACAATAAAACAAAATGGAAAGAGACAGTAAATATCCTGAGATGAGACCACCCCGGTGTGTTCCTTTCGGTTTGCAGGCTGTTCCGGTGTCGATGGTGTGAAAACAGGAACTGGCATCGCGAATTACCATACCATAGCCAAGGAAACGCTTTACATGGGCCGATGAAAAGAGACTGCATATTCAAAAACAGAGCTGAGTGCCGGTGCCGGGGGCAAAACAATGAATATCTCATATTAGATAATGCACGAACGCCATGGCGCACTTCATTTTGTAACCATCGTGCCCAAATCAGCCATCAGCAGTGTTGCTTCTGCCCCGGTTCTTTACGTCGTTCGCCATACCAGCCGTATTTTACAACTATCCATAGTCGAAATGCATACGATATCTTCGTAAACGCCATCGACAATTGCCATTGTTGGCTTTACGAGTCTCATTGGTAAACGCAACACAGCCCATGTCTTGGAGAATATGGTAACCGAACTCGTTGCCGTGATCGACCCGTCTCCAGACGCGGCCACCGTCAGGACCTACCTTGGCGTACCAGAGACAACACCCATCTTTACCAGTGTTGAAGAGTTGCTCAAATATCATATTTCCAAGCCGGAATGTGCAATCATCTGCACGCCCCTTCACGCATAAGTTTCAATTTCTACGGAACTTGTCGAGGCTGGTGTCCATGTCCTGGCGGAGAAGCCGATTAGCGACACACCGTCGAGTCTGGCCGGGCCCTTGTTGCACTTGCCAAGCGAAACATTTTGCATCTCCTAGTTGGCCATCGCTGCCGATTTAACCCGTGCACCGTGGCCACGAAAAAAGCCATGGACAAAGGAATTGTCGGTAACCTTCTGGCTGTGTCGGCCATTTGGGCCTATTTAAGCCAAATCCTTATTTCGAGACTGGCCCGGCGCTCGCTTGGCCGAAGGAGTGTCCCCCACACTGCAGTTCACGTCGGGCACCGTGGGCACAATTATTTTGTCGGACGCAGCCGTCAGTCCCCATAGCTTTGAAATGGGAACGGCGAGAACCCGCATATTCTGCGCGCCCGCACCGGTGGCAATGAAATCGGCAACAATAGTGACGAAATTGACGTCTACCGCAATTGCGGCACACAGGGAACGCTGAGTGTGCCGGACCTTACGCTTACGCCGTATGGTTCTGGCGAGCACAGCTGGAATAACAAGTTGCTGCGGGAAAAGTTAGCCATCGACACTGGTCCGCGAGTCCCCTTTCAGCGACACCCGGTCCACTTTGTAGGTGTAGTGCGTGGAGCACAATTGCGACGGAATGGCAGGCCTCGAGGCTGTGCAGTTCTGCCAGGCAATCTTGGAGAGACTTGAGACCAAGGCCATCGACATTGAGGAATACAGCTACTCACGGAAGTAAAATAGAATGAAATAGTACCAGGACACCGCAGAGCAGTCCCACATAATTGCGCACCCGGCCTCCTCCTCCAGATCACTCTGCCAACGCAATTACATGACACGGCGGTAGGTTTTACCAAGGTGCGAACAAACACGTTTAACCTACTGAACACAACAAGGCTTCCTCATAACATGTTATAACTTGTGTGATAAAATACATTGGCGAACACTGGCACCCTACTGGGATCACACTTCTTCCTCCACCTTCGGAGGAGCACCGTCTCCCAACTGCCAATGCCCACTTAGTCCTTCTTCAGCGGCTGAATGATTTCCTCGATTCCCTGGCTCGTCACCACCATCATCTGAAGGAAGTCACCGACCTCGATGTGCCGCTCCACAGCACCGTCGAACGCATCCTTCACCAGCATCTCCACATCCGGCCGTGCCAGGGCTACACGTGGCCGCTCCTGTAGATCATGGCCCACGCCGCTGCCGGGCACGTACTGGTTCTTGAAGTTGACCTGGTTGTCCAGGAACGGCATGATCAGGCTTGCCGCAGCACCACCGGCACGGCACTGTTCACGCTCGTAGCTGCCGACGGGGTCGTAGCTGTAAACGGCACCCTTGCCCTCCTCGTCAAGGCCACCCAGGATGGCGTGTGTGTAGTATGGGAAGAAGCGCTTTTGATACAGGATAGTCGATAGCCGCTTCGCACAGGCGTGCACACTGATCGGCTTGCCATGGCGGTAACGGTACATCTTGCAAACGGTGTCGAGACGCTCCTTCAGAGCGGCGCCATCGGCAGCGAAACCAACTACAGAAAGGACAATCGTGGCATCCTTCTGGTCAGCTGTCGTTCCCCCAATCTTAAAGACCTTGGGCGAGAATCGGCTGTTGATGGCGTAGCCGGCCGTGTGGCGCGTGTCACCCGCAATAATGGTGAAGTTGTCGCCTGCAATGGCTAGAGTCGTGCCGCCGTTGTCCGTGTACCTGTTCGGATGGGGGAGAAAAACAGATTAGTATTCTCCTTCGGATTCCAAAAATGAAAAAAAAAAAAAATCTTCAAAAGCAGTATTAAAGACACAAGAATCGATGAGGATAGACGTACGGGTCAAATCGGTGTTGCCGTGCGCCCTCAGGAGCTTGCGTCTTGGGTGCGTTGGCAAAGGAGTAGCTCGGCCCATCGTGGACGGGGTTCTGGTTGAAGATGGCAGCCATGATGTCCTATGCGAAATGTAAATCCTCAGGTCGGTATAATATCAATGGAGTGACTCCTTCCAGCTTAGATGTCTGTCACGATGAGTGGTGGTTTGGTCGGGGTGCTTGTTGGACGGATGGCAGTGTCAGGATACACTTTCAATGAAGCTCAAATCAAACAGGAGGCTACCCAGCCAACAACGCGTCAGTTAGGAGCCTTGCCGGTGATATGATGACTAATCTCACGTGTCCGGTTCGACAAGGTCCTTTAACAGGGGCCTATAATTGGTCCAGTCGCTACTCCAATTAAGCGGCCTACAACGAGCAGGTGCAAAACAACACTTCTCCCCAGCGCACCTCGGGCTTAGTGGGTTTATGGCCCAAGCTCCGAATATCTCTGTGTCTGTCCATGGTTCCTTGTTTCGCGATGTTTTCAGTGCTGGCTTTTCGTGATACGTCAGGGGCACCTCAACCCGCTGGCGACAAAAATCGCGCCACAACACCATGATTATTACAGTCATACAAAGTCTACCTTTACCCGTCACGTTTTTCTTAGGGCCTCTGCCGTCGATTGACACCTATCTGCCCCTCTCGTAAGACTACTACAGAGTTCTTTGCTTCGTGTTTTGTGGCCGGACTTCCTTTTCCGTCCCGCAGAAAACCTCTTACGCCGTTGCCCAGCATGGCGACTCTCGACATACGTCAACGGGCTCTGGAGAAAATCGCAGCCTTGTCGGCTGCGACCACCACTGCCGCGTTCGAAAAGTCGGACCTTGATCGCTTGTGCAAAGCATGTCCAAGCCATGCCAAAGCGCCATCCAACGCCAACGGATACGCTTCTCGCTCTCTGGCGGGACGCGTCCCCATGGTACGGAAATGTTATGATGGCCTTCCGGTGCTTTCGATGTACATCCTACCTTTGATTGCTAACGTCTTTAGACCATTCGAGAATTCGAGGTTCTCCTGGCTCTCTGCAAAGCCGCGCCCCTTGTCCGGTCAGGCCAAAGTGCTCAGCGACTTACACGGCAGCTTCTTCCTTACATTCTCGACTCTCACGTCCAGACATTCGTCCCATCGCCGTTCTTCCGCCGTGTTGAGCCTTCTCCGACAGAGTCCCTCTCCTTCCACGTCACCGCGGCTTTGCTCTCCCTTGGCATCCACCACAATGACGTCCACGAGGCTGTGTCTGACAACGTCTGGGCATTCCTTAATGCCTGTGCCCGCACGACCGACACTATTCTTCCACCCTCCGCCTCGTCATCTCGTATCTTAAACGGAAATGGTAGTAGCAGCAACGTGAACAGTAGCATCGCCAGCGATGCAGGTGAAGACGATGGCAACCTCGACGACGCCATCCGCACCGCGACGATCGCCGTGGCTCTTCTTGGTTTCCTTGATGCCGCAGCTGCACAAGCTGACTTCTGGCGTTCCGGCGGCCGTCTAGCTTTGGTGTCACGTCTACGCAAAGTTGTCTCGGAGCCTTTCCTTGTGGCAGTCGAGACCGCATTTTCCACCATCCGCAACTCAGACTCTACCAACCGACTGGTCAAGGAATGGAATCGCCACTTGCGCCACTACTGGGAGATGGGCCGGCCACTGGGTGCCATGCTCCTGCAACAGAGCTTTATGCACCTGCTCGTGGCAGCCACGTCGCTGCTTGTGGCCGAGGTGCCAGCCTTGAAGCGAACGCAAGTGCTTGACCTCCTTCTTTCCGGCGAAGGCCTTCTCCGCCCAATTAGCGCGCGCAGCGGTGATGCCGACTATCAGTCAGTAGAAATCTTCGCGAACGCCGTCGTCGATCATATGAATTACCTCGAGGCTAGCTCCGACTTTGTAAGCATGGGCTCGGCCGCCCAGCTCAAGCTTGCGTTCTCCATCCGCAGCTCCGCCTTGATCGGCTACCTGAACTGCTCGCGCCTCAATGAGGATGCTGCCGATGCCGACATCCTAATGGGATGGCTGGAGAAGTCTCTCGTCGACCCGGCGCAGATGGCAGACGACGAACTATCTTCTGTTGTGCTCAAGTCACTCGCACTCATTTGCCGCATTTCACCCGAGTACGCTGCCAATGTCAGCAAACTGCTACCTCGCTACATCGTTCAAAGTGGTGCCCGCGGCGTGTCCATTGACATTGCATCGGCTGGCCTGGCCTCTGTCCTTCGCATGCTGTCAACGGATGCTATTATCACGACCATCTACACTCTGGGTAATGTTCTGAGCACCGGCAATGAGCACTCATTGGCTGATGGAGCATCCGGCCTCAGCTCCAGCGACAACAATCTCGATTCAGTTGCCCAAATCTACCAGGGCCGCCAATCGACTGGCAGCTCAATCTCCCTGCAAATGAACAACGAAGAAGACACGTCCGTCATCTATGGCAATGTGGTGCAGGCGATCTGCGGCATCGCTAGTGCTTGCAAGGACCCCAAGATCACCGCTCTGGCGCAATCCATGCTCCTTCAAAAAATTGATAAGATCAACACCACGGTTGACACCAAGATCATACCGGCCGCCGCCATACTCGCTCTGACCGGTGGTCAGCTCGAATTTCGATCGCTTCTCAAGACTTTTACGCGCATCTGCCACGTTGCTATAGTCGAAAACAGGCCCAGCCTGCTCACTGCCGTCATGAACGCTCGAAATCACATCTCATCTCATGTCGAGAAAGACTCGCCGCTCTATGACATATATTGGGAGCATATGCTCGACGATGTCATATCCAAAGGCGACGTCCACCAGACGCACCATGCCAAGGAGTCAGACATTGAGTTGGCTGCCGGCGAAATCTCTGAGCTCCTGCAGCCGCTGGCCGTATTCATGTCGGCAAACGAACTTGCCCTCTACGGGGCGGTCGACGACGACGCACATGCAATGATCCGCGATGCTTGGTTCAATATTGTTGTCCATGGCTTCACACCGCTTAGCCCACGGGGGAAGAAATACATTAATGAGCTGCGTGTTATGGCCGTGCATTCGCCACCACTGGTGGCAGAACAGCGTGGCGAGCAGGTCGAAAGCGACATCGAATTGAATACCGTGCTCCGTCGCGGCATGAGCTCGGAGCGCGAGGCAATGCAGAAAAAGACCCTTTCAGAACTTGTGCCTGGTAAGGCGTCCGAAATTCGGAGTCTGAGCTATCGAAAGGTCATCTTTTTACAGTCTGCTTATCTTGTCGAAAGCCTTCGCGCCGATGCTGGTGACTGCACCAAAGCCCTGTCTTACTTCCTAGAGCCAAGCATGCGTCGCGGCGATGTAAGCGGCATCATGGAAGGCATAACCTCGGTTGTCGTCGACAAGTACCTTAGAAAGACGCTCTCTGGCACCGACGTCAGCTTTTCGGCCCAATATGCTGCCTCCCAACTAGCAGCTATTTTCTGCAGCTGCTGTCATCGCATTGAGCGCGTCCAACAAGCATCATATATATGTGCTGACCGCATCATCCGTGATGTACCCTCTGCGCTCTGCCACCGGTCCTCGTTGTTTGCGCTGCTTGAGCTACTGTCGCTGATGTGGATGAGCTGCCTCGAATCCGAAACCGACATGTACGCCCCTAACAACACGTTCACGTCAGCCCGCGGCAATGTCACCGTCGAGCTATCTGACGATTACAGCCTTCGCCATGTTACCCTGAATACGCTGTACAGAAAGGCAAAGGCCTGGGTATCCGGTGTTATTGGCCTGGCACCGGCAGATGTTAAAGGTCTGCTTCAGACCTATCTTTCGGAATGGGACGATGACGGCGCCTATGGCCATATCTCTCTTGGCCGCTCTTTTGCTATGGAAATGGGCTTTTCTATTCCCGCCACCGACCAGCGCATGACCTCGCTTGACCGCTTTGGCGAGATTGGCATCAACTCTGCGTCTAATTTCATTGCACAATACACGTCACGCCAGGAGTACCGCTATGCAGAGCCACTTCCTGACCACAGCATGGAGTGGCTCTCGTTTATCCGCATAGACCGACGGTCTTCGTTCCTACCAAACACCGATTCCGAGAGCGCCGATGCTGTCAGCGCCCTTGCCCATATTGAAGAGCGTGTTCTTCTTAGAAAGCCGACAAAGCTTGGCGACATTCAGAGTATTCTCCGGCGTGCCGCGTCGCTTCTCTGCCGCTGTCAGGGTGACCAGAATGCCATTGTGCAATACTTGGTCAGTATTCCCTTTGCCATGTTCAGTAAGGCATCCATCAAGCTGGGTGTGTCTCTCTGGCTGGGCGTCATGCATGAAAGCCCTCGTATGGAGCCACGTATCCTCAGCGCTGTGCTGCAGCACTGGGAGGTCAGCATCCAGAGGCGGCAGGGTCTCTTCAACCCGGCCGTAACCGACCCAGATCCGTTCTTTGTCGAGATGCAGTTTGCACCAACTGACAGCGCCTCTGTGACGAAGCGTGGCCAGCATGTGCACAATCTGCTTGGCCCTCATACCCGGCTGTTGCAGTTCCTCCAAAGCCACTTCAATGCTACTCGCCTGGGTAGTGTTGACGTCCAAAAGAGCTTCCTACGCATGCTGGATGTAACGCTTGACGCAGTTAAGACCACCGGCAAACCGCATCCCATTGCGCGCGAGTTGTGGTTCCAAATCATTCTTTTTGGCCTCCGCGTCTTGCGCTTCAGTTCTACGATCAGCTCTATCGCCCAGTGGCGACTCAAGGACAAGATTTTATCGGCGGCCCTCAGCTGGTTCTCTGGCACGCTCAAATGGTCCTTTGGCAGCAGCAATCTACAACTCAAAACCGAGATCCGTCTTCTTTCGGACGTTCTAGCCGCTGTGAAGGCTGTGTCGTTTATTGGCTCGCACCAAGGGACCACAGCAACTAAATCATTGCAGGCCAAGGAAGACCTGCTACTGTTGCTGCTGGAGAATGAGCAACTGAGACTCTCTGTTTGGGCATATCCTTTAAATGAGCCCAGCAAGGCCCAATCTCACATGGCTGTCAACCACGGAATCAATAACACGAAGGGTGTCATTGAGGTAAACCTGCCCACCTTCCTTTGATATAACCTGCTGTGACGGATTGCTAACCTGCCTGAAACTCTAGAATATTATTCCTCTGATCCGGACAGCTTGGCAGGAAAGCCCTTCTTTAGCCATTGAACTTGCGACGCGCTTCCAAAACTTGCGGGTCCATAGAGAGGTCCGATGGCTGCTACTGAACTTCCCGTCCAAGGCCATTGATGAGCCAGATGCGCTTCCCATCCTTCTCGATGGTGCTCTGCCTCATGATGTTAGCTTCCAGCTGAAGGTATGTCTTTCTTCCTATCCTACGCTGCCCGATTAAGTGCATTCTCAATATCTCTTGTCTAACAACTGTCAGTATCTCCTCTATTGGGCTCCTATCAACCCAATCACAGCCGTGACCTACTTCATGCCGTCATATGAGTACCACCCATATCTCATTCAATATGCTATGCGTGCACTCGAGAGCCACTCCGTGGATATCACATTCTTCTACGTTCCACAGATCGTTCAGACGTTACGGTACGATGCGCTGGGTTATGTTGCGCGGTACATCTTGGAGACGGCACAGTTTTCGCAGCTGTTTGCCCACCAGATAATCTGGAACATGAAAGCGAACGCCTACAAGGACGATGATGCGCAGATTGTAAGTCTACCATCACAACAAGGAATTTCACGCACCCAACTACCAACCCGCCCATCCTGCTAACCGGCTGTGTAGCCCGATGCTATCAAGCCAACCCTCGATGGTGTCATGGCACGTATGACCACATCCTTCTCCCCCGTTGATCGCGAGTTCTACGAGCGCGAATTTTCCTTCTTTGACGAGGTCACGAGCATCTCCGGCAAGCTTAAGCCCCTCATCAAGCGATCCAAGCCGGAAAAGAAGCAGAAGATCGAGGAGGAGCTACGCAAAATTAAGGTGGAGGTCGGTGTATACCTGCCGAGCAATCCAGACGGTGTCGTCATTGGCATCGATCGCAAATCGGGCAAACCGCTCCAGAGCCATGCCAAGGCGCCGTTCATGGCCACGTTCCGCATCAAAAACCCAAAGGCAGCAAGGGTTCGAGCGACGAAATGCTTGAGGAGGTCAACGGAAATGCCGCCTCCGCCGTCGCCAACGGAACAGGCAATAACAGTACTGCACTTGTCAAAGTGGCTACTAACGGCAGCCCCCATGGCAGCGGTGTTTCTGGTGCCAATGTTTCTGGTAGGCACGGCGCCTTAGCACTCGAAAACACGGTTGAGGTGTGGCAGTCGGCCATCTTCAAGGTCGGCGACGATTGTCGTCAAGACGTTCTAGCACTCCAGATGATCGCGGCATTCCGTGGCATTTTCCAGAGTGTTGGCCTTGACGTCTTTGTTTTCCCCTATCGAGTCACTGCCACGGCACCTGGCTGTGGTGTGATTGACGTTTTGCCAAATTCTGTGTCGCGTGACATGCTGGGCCGCGAAGCAGTGAATGGCCTTTACGATTACTTCATTTCCAAGTATGGCAACGAAGACGCCCTGCGGTTCCAGGCGGCGCGGAACAACTTTGTCAAGAGTATGGCAGCATACTCTGTAATTTCGTTCCTACTTCAGTTCAAAGATCGCCACAACGGCAACATCATGATTGACGACGCAGGCCACATCCTGCACATTGATTTTGGGTTTTGCTTTGACATCGCGCCCGGTGGAATCAAGTTTGAGCGTGCACCGTTTAAACTGACTTCGGAGATGTTAGCAGTCATGGGCGGCAGCACGGATCAGCAGGCATTCCAGTGGTTTGAGGAGTTGTGCATCAAGGCGTTCTTGGCCTCACGACCGTATGCGGAGAAACTGTCGCAGATGGTGCTACTAATGATGGATAGCGGGCTGCCGTGCTTCAAACCTGAGTCAGTCAAGCACTTTCGCGAGAGATTTGTGCTTGAGAAGACGGAGAGAGAAGCTGCGGAATTCATGCGGGACCTGATCAAGAAGAGTTATGCAAGCTACTCGACTGGCCTGTACGACCAGTTCCAGTGGATGACGAACGGCATCCCATATGCCTCTAATTAATGAGACTTGGGACCGACCGGGTGTTAAGACACAAAGTCGTGTTGTTCAAGGACGGCCAAAACGGAAACTCTGTTGGACAAACCCCCGAACGAATGGATAATGGCTCCGCTTGGCTTGGATGGTGATTTTTCGGTAGTATTTCTTCAGAATTTTGAGTTGGGTTAATTTGATTTCTTTTTCTTCCCCTGCACACATTTCGTCCTTTTATTTGGCCTTCCATTTTCTCGCAATTTATGTACATGCAAACTATTAACTTTATACGACTACTAGCAAGCATGCAGCCCGGTTCATGGCTTTTTGGCTTGTCTAAATGTGATTATCGTCAGGATCGCTCCTCCGCATAATAACAGACCAAAGTAACAGACCCGGCAAACCCCCCTCCCCCCCCCCCCCCCCAATTACTACGATGAGAAGAAACCGGGGCAATGGCTTAGTTTTACTCGCCAATGTCCAGTTGGAAAAGTAATACAGAGGACAGACTCACTAAAGAAGAGAGCGTGGGAAAGACAAGGAAAAGAAGAAGAAACTGAAACAGTAATATTTAGTGTTGGAGGGAACCGAAGCTGGTTAATTGTGTGTGATTCAGGAGGATGCACTAAGTAGCAGTAGCGGATGCTGTGCAAATAGTATATTAAGCGTGAATGGTGCATGGAGATTCTAATCAACACTATTCTCGCTAAGCGTTACAATTCACAGAACCAGGCTGTGCCTCGTCGACTGGCAAAAGTATTTCCCGGCCAAGGATCTTCAGTATGCGTCACAAAAACGCTCCTACAGTACCCAGTTTCAATGTCGAGAATCTATCGCCCCAGAATCAGCACAACTCTGTCCATACAGTAACCAAAATGTCTCCCCAGTTACTTCACTGTTTCGCGCGCTCCTCCTCTCCGTCCCCGTAGCACACGTCCCGCAACGGCTCTCATTCAACGCCAAGGATTCACAACCACACTACCAGCTTGACCTCACCATGGGCGGTGCCGCATTCGCCACAGGGCAAGACGCCCTTCACACACCTCGCATGGCCCCGGCTGTCTATGCTTCTGTCCGTGGTCGCTGCCATGCTGTCCTGTTCACTCTGTTTACGGCCGTTGCGACGCCCATCGAGGGCCCTGAAAAGGCCGATTTTGGCGACATAGACATTGTTGTGGCCCTCCCCCGCCCCAACGGCGACGTGACCGCCGACGATGATCCCGAAAACACGTTCCTCCTCCAGGAAGCGACGGCTCGACTCGGCGCAGTCCGCACTTCTATTGCCAAAGGCAAGGCGTCTATGGCCATTCCATGGCCAGCAGACCTGCTCTGGCTAGCCCCAACCCCGACTTATGCCGATGGCGATGTCAACCTCAGTGGCGGCTTTCCTTCTTACCCCCACATCCAGGTCGACCTCGCCGTTGCACCGTCACTCTCCCTCTTTCACTGGGCACTTTTCAAGCACGCCCATGGCGACTTTTGGAGCATTGCCAGCACATCAATGCTCCGGCCGCTCGGCCTGACCGTTGACGAGCGTGCGCTGTGGCTGCGTGTGCCGGAAATCGAACACAAGGACCGCAAGCGCTCCAAGGTCTTTCTGACCGACGAGCCGGCGGAAGTGCTTCACTTCCTCGGACTTCGTATTCTGGCTGACTTCAACGGGCACAAAGACGGTGGAGGGCGCGACTACAACGGGGGCGCGTGCGTGAGCCTCTGGGAGCAACCCTTCTCAACTGCCCAGGCCCTTTTTAACTACGTCATCAGCAGTTGCTTTTTCTACCTGCCAGACCTCGGCAGCGACTCGCAGGTTATGGGTAACAACACACACCCCAGCCTCCTCAAATCAAACGACCGCCGCCGCATTCAGAGGCGTTCGTTGTTCCGCCAGTGGGTCATGGAGTATGTTCCTGCTCTGTACGTCTCGGGACACTACTTGCCAACCAAGTTCAACATGGATGCCGTGCCAAACCGCGAAGCCGTCCGGGATGCTGCCTTTGCCTTCTTCCCCGAATCACAGGCCCAGTTCGAGCTTACTCGTATTCGCTACCACCGCGAGAATCACCTAGTGGCCATCCGCAAAGCCGTCAAAGCAGCCGTCCCGGAAACGCTACCCCGGGCTCACCATGTTGCAGTGTGCTCTGCTATGCGATTGCACCTTGGTCTCGCTGTGTCTGGTGGCGAGACTACGCCCGTGACTGAAATGGAAGCCGAAGAAGCAGCGGCTGCTTGGACTGTTGACAGCGTGACGAACTACATTCAAGAAAAGTGGCTGGGCATCCTTGAAAAGGTGGCGCCAGCCTCGTATGCCAAGTACGTCGCCGACCAGCGCTGTATATGATGGCCTTGAGCCTCTTCAATAGTCGTCGGTATTGATTACCTGCAATGTCTAATTCTGGCTCCTGTGTGTTTTTAGATACCCTTGTTTCTTTTTCTGTATTTGGTGATGATTCTTGGACTATTGGTTTTCGATTCGATTCTGATTAAAAGCTCGACGCCAGCTGACCTTGTTGTTTTCCAGGGACGAGTTCGTCTTCCAGCTGTATTTTTGAATAATAACAAACCTGCAACATGAATTGCCCCCAACCTCATAGAGCACCATTCGAAGCGTGGGAGGTAAATGGTCGCTTCCGTCGAAATGGTTTGAAAGGCAGCCTCTCCGGCTCTTCCCTCCGTAGTCACCACCAACCCCTCACCTTCTTGTCCCCCAGAATCCGTTCGCTCGCCCGCACAATATCCTCAAATCCATCGTCGACACCGTCGTCCTCCAAGTAACCTCCGTCGTACCTGCTGCTGTAGCCTTGCTCCTCTCGATCACGACGCTCCTCCTCACGCGCCTCGCCCGCACGTCGCAACGCCTCCAGCTTGGGCCGCGTTTCGGTCGTTGGAGTCCAAGGCTGGATAAGACCTCTCTTCTGCAGCCGTCTGCGGTGGCGCCGCTTTTCGTCGAAAGTGAAATATGTTGAGTCAACCTGTCGAATATCCGTGCCCGTCGCTGCATCCCACAAATCAGCCACCCAGTCTCCAACTTCGTCACTCGCCCAGGTAGCCAGCGATCGGCCTTGGCCGCCTGTGAGCCACTGATCCAATTTTACTGGAATGGCCGAACCGAATGACGGATCGTCTGGTGACCATTGACAAGCCTGGCCACTATGGCACGCTTCGGGTCGGCAAAACAACGCGCATGCCGTACTCTCGAATGCAAGCCAGACCGACAATGTTAGGACGAGAATGCCGAGAAGTGTCAACTGCGTGTTGCCAGGACTCGAGCGATACAGCCGTGGCAGGTAAACTGCGTCCGTCGGTGTAGACCCAACAAACAATGTCTTTGGGAATGCGGGGGACACAGATGTATCATCTTTGCCTTCCTTCTTAGGCACAGTTTGGGAAGAACTGGTGCCATGCCGCTTGTGCTCCTTTGTGGGTTGCTTGGTTTGCTTTGAGACAGCGGCGTTGAAGTTCAGGATGCGGTCACTGCCTGGTTCAACCTTCACTCTTTTCTGAATAGGACCGATTACGGACTTCTCATGAGTGGTTGCCCCCCGCTTCGTGTCAGTCACCGCTTCCTGCTTGATCTTCTTCTGCAGCTCAAGCGCAGCCTCTACTCTAGTCTCGGGGTGGGACACCTGGTCCTCCAGCCGCTCAATCCCCTTTTTCATTGACTGGACATCCAGAAGGTACGTCGAGATTGACTGGCTCATCCGCCGCAGCCGTTGAGAGTCTGTCGTGCTATCGCCACCTAAAACAGCCGTCTTGTCGTTTAAGCCAGCTGCTGTGTGCGTGGCCAAGACCTCGTCAAAGTCATCAACCGTCGAATCGTCAATTTGCTGGTCACGTTGGATGGCTAATAGGTCTTCGCGGGCACTTGACGGCTTGGCTGAATTCACAAGTGGGGTCCATGACCGCGACGCAGACCGCGAGCGAGATCTTGACATTTTCTGCGAGGAGGATAGCCGGTGGAAACGAGCCTCGACATCCTTCGTAGCCACAGAAGGCGCTTCTCCAAAAGGCGTATGTCCATCGCCCGGCACGGTCTCGGTGACGGCTGCAGTACCTGGATCAGTGTCGGTGCCTGTAGAGCCTCGCAACAATGACAGGATCCCAGGAAGTGGCATGGATGCCCGCTTCTTTTCAACTGCCTTGGATGAAGCAACAGAAATGGTCTGGAATGGAGCCTCTGATTCGCTAGCAGGAGCGTTAATCATTTCCAGCATCTTCTCTGTCCTTGCTGTCGCCGGTGTCTCAACGTACGCCCCTGTCACACGCGGTGTTGGCTGCATAAGAGGGTTCATCACCTTGTTCGATCTGGGGGTTGCATCATCGACCATCGACGAGCTCTTAGCTACCAAGCCTGGCACCGGAGCACCTAGATCATCCAAATTCTCGTCAGGTGATGGGGCACGAATCGATCCTCTCTCCGAATGGTTTTCGCCGGCCGCAAATAACTTCATTTCAGCCTCGATACGATCTGTTGGGTCGCCGTCCGACTGAGCCAGGCTAGAACGCTTAGTTGAAGCCGATTCTGTGGACGCCTGCCGCCGCAGCTGTGCAAATCCAACCGTAGGCCGCAGTGTGTCGCCGTCTCGAGACCGGGGCAGTTTCAATCCGACATTTTTGTCAAATGCAAAGTTGTCGTTGTCGGGCGGTGCTCCTTGTCCTGCTCCGCCTCGCACATTGTCACCGCCTGGCATCTTATTCAATATCTGAGGGCCCATCGTTGCTTTGTCTTTCCGCTCGGCGGCCGCGACAACAGAGGTAGTTACGCGAGCCAGCTTGCGAAGCAGCTCTTGCGACTCAGTTCTCGAGTGCGTGGAAGATGAGGATTTGCGCGAGCCTGTGGGGCTGACACTCACGTTCTTAGCAGTGTCATTGTCGCTGCCACCGTCCTCCGCGCTCAGGAGCTTCCGCCCACGGTCGGTCGATGATGACCGGTAAATCGTAATGGGGGTGTTGGGGATATGTTCACTGTCCTCGCCATAGAGAGCACGGTCTCTCGCAGCTCGTGTCGCTACATCAGTCTTAGTCTCGTTCTTATCAAATGCCAGTTCGACAACGTCGTCCTGTCCATCGCGAATCGCCTCCGCGCGCAAATGCTCGTGGCTCAACTTTCGGGCAGCGTCAATTGGCTTCTGGCGGCTCTCAGCGTTCTGTTGTCGGATCTCGTCTAGTCTCATAGCCGACATTTCCCGTTTTGAAATAGGCTGATCTTCCCGGGCACGGATGTCGTCCAATGTCCTGTTGGTCCGTTCTACTGGTAGGCCGGGGCGGCGCAAGTTTTGCGGGTCCAACCCACCACCTTCACCAGCATCTCCGTGTTCGCTATGTCGACTCATTTCCGCGTCCACGGCGCCAGTGTTTGGAATGATCTCGTCGCGGTTAGAATGTCGCCGATTTTCGATCAAAGCGTCTTCGGGGAAGATCAAATCCGCCTCCAACTCCAATCGACGTATCTCCTCGAGTTTGGAGTTCCGCGGTCGAGATTGATGGGTCTTTGAGGGCACCGTATCGGGGGCAACATCGACACCAGTTCCACTTTGAAGCGCAACACGCGGGCTCTCGGATGCCATCAGGTCGTTGGCCGTAAAATCCTCGTCGGCATCCCAGGCAAAGCTTTTCCCAGGAGACTCATTCAGATCCGCTTCTGCAGTTTGTGCTGCCGCCAGTGACGGAACAGCAGTCGATCTGAATTGAGTCGGAGCAGCAGAAGGGTCGGTAGCATAGACCATGTCCCCAGAATTGGTTTCTCTCACCAGTCCCGGTGAAGACGTTTTAAAAATCCTAGTGACGTCTTCGGACTCAGATACCATGCGCCTGAGGGAGCTGGCCGGCTTGCTTCCTCGGTTGGCCGGTGCCGAATACACCCCAGATGAGGTTGTTGTGCGGTTGGTTGTCACAGATACAGGGACATTGCTCTTCTCACCGAGACTGGTATTACTAGCCCGACGGTGTAGCTCGCGGCCAGCGACAGCGATCTTAGGACTGACACGGGCTTTGGGTGAGAATAAACCACCCGGTTTTTCGCCAATGGCAACTTGCATACGTGCCTGGTCCTCTTCATACCGGATCCATCGAAGGTCCGATCCGTCGCCATGCTCAGAGTGCGCGGGTGTGATGTTGCTAGCAATGTTTCGAGCGTCGTCGCCATTCGTGGTGCTCCGCCGTTGCAAGCGTGATGGTGGATCTTGGCCGCCACCACCACTATTGCCTTGATAAATGCCCTCACCAATGCGGCGTGCTGTGCGCCGGCCGCCAATGTCCAATGGCGACTGAGCTAAGAACTTTTGCATCCGGCTCTCGCTTGTACTGATTGGTGTAGCTCTCCCCGAGGCGCCGGCAGCAGCTCCGGGTGCCGGCAGGGTGGGTGTGCCCTTAGACCCTCCTCTACCAGTTCGGTTGCGCCAGGGACGAGGTGCTGGGCTTGGCGACCCTTGTGCTACTTTTGCCACAGCCGCCGCTTCCTCCTCTTGCGCCATTCTATATGCGTCTCTGATCGAAAGCGGTTGGCTCTGGTTGGAAAGAGATGGATTGTGTGATTGTGTTGATGTTATGTGGGAGGGAGGTGGTCGAGGAATACGTGTTGGGCCTAATGGGCCCGCCGAGTTTCTGCCGCGTGCAACATCAGACTGTTGAGAGCTCGAGCTTGAGCGGCGCGAAGCATCGTAGCCATACAGACCGCCATGCCCGTTCGCGGCGCTACTGGCATCTGTACCGCTGGATGTATCAGAGACAGCGCTCGGCGATGTTGTCAGGGCGCGGCGATCGAGGCTGTCTGTGACGTCGCGCATTGAGAGAGAGCTTTTTGTCTTTGTAGGGAGGCGGCTCGTATGTGCGGGCGATGCGCTACGCTTCCAGGATTTGTCCATTGCGTAATCGTAGGGAGTGTGATTAAGGCTATGCCGTTCGTGCCGCTCACCCTACGTCGTCGCCGGTGGCAAAAGGATCCCAGATCTGGAGCTTCAAAGCAGGAGGAGCAACATTGCTGATGGTTGTGATGACAGAGCCGACAAGGGGGGCAGGGAGGTGACAAGAAAAATAATATAGAAAAGAAAGGTACACGGTTAGAAGAAAATGAAACACGGCGGGAGATAAAACGGGATAACCTGTGAATGGGGTGCTGAGCCAAAGAAAATAATACAACGGAAATAGGGAGGTGTCGCATTCCCTTGTTCCCTTATTGTCGCGATGTTTAGTAACGGCGAGGTGCTCCGTAGACGACAAGTAATGAACAAAGCAGCTAGAATAAAGGAAGGAAGTGTCGATAGAACGTATGCCCCGTCTTTGAATAGCTGGCGCCTGTGTTGACAGGTTGGAAGCTGATCACAGCAAGTGAACAAAGATCCCCTCAATGTAGGACTGTTGTTAGCATGTTTCTGTGCCAGCAAAAGTCACGGTAGCTCGAGGCAGTCGCGGTCAGGGTACGAAATACACGAGCGGCAACGACACGCTTGTGCACGGGCCCCTGGGCCCCACATAATGAGCCCGATCCACCTTTGAGTAGCACTTGCCGTTGAGAGAAATATGAAATCCACACAGCTCCAGAACTCGTTCGCCATGACTTATCGGTGTCCGACATACTGCAGCTTAGTTTTGACCAATATGATTCGTATCAATGTCTTCGATATCGTGTTTCGGGAAGCCAAATCAGCGACGGAAGACTTGCCGCGGCTTGGTCCCGACTTAATTCCAGACGTCAGGTGGTGGAAAATAAATTTATATCACGTGTTTGGTCACGCGATCTTCTTCAGCGCACAATGGCCACCGCGAGACAAGGACATCACCAGCACTAAAAGTTGCCTGTCCTCGGCTTGTGGAGACGCAATGAAGGGAACGGGGTTGCCTAGATTAGATGACGACTCTGCTTCGGGTTGAGGACTTAAAGGTACCAAGCGCCATTCTCGACGTCAGGTGGTGAATATAGAAGAATGAAAAGAAAGCAAATGACCGAACAATCAGGTCACAACAGGGCCTAAAATCACCAACCGGGATCAGCTAAATAAGTAACAACATTATTACAACGAATGGCTAGCCACACATCGAAAACGCCAGCATCTCAACACCTAATCCCCCTCATGGCTCTACAACGCACCGTCTTACGGCCCCTGGGTGGGTAGTAAGTGCCTTATCCGTCTCATGTTGTTACAACAAACGACGACTTCAATGGAGTAAAGATAAAGCATTTCTAACATGGTGTAGCGAACAGTACTCCTCCTCGCGCCACTCCCTCGGCTTGTATGAGAATGTCATTACTGTGTGCCGATATGCGCTGCCGTCTGCGACCGAGACTCAAGTCAAAGAAAGCATCCGCAATGCTGTGAGAGCCATTGTACTCGAAAAACTGCCTGCATTACGTGTGGGCATTGACGGCGAGGATTCCAAGCGGCCCATGTTTGTCGCACTGCCGTCGCTCGACCTGGACGACCATTTGGAGTATGTGGCACGCGTGCCCGGCCTATCCGCGAGCGAGTATGACGAGCTCCTGATGCGCAACTTGGAGTATGAGAACGCCCGCCCGTGGCCGGATGTTGGAACACGTTCACCCTGGCGTCTCATCACTTACCTGAATGCTACCGATGGCTGGGCCGACCTAGCGTTCGCTGTGCACCACGCACTTGGCGATGGTAAGAGTGGCCTCGCCTTTCACGGCCATCTCTTGGAGCTCCTCAATAGCAAGGCCGCAACAGACAAATCGGAGGGGGGTGGCGAAAATGAAATTGTGCTGGTATTCACAGAGCCGCCCAAGCTCACCCCTTCACAGGAAGAACTTGTCAAGTTCACTGTATCCTGGCCATTCTTTCTTGGCACCCTTTGGAAGGAACTGGGCCCTTCTTGGTTACAAAGTGCTCCCGTGGCTGGGCCATACACTGGTTCGCGAATCAAATTGGAGCCCAAGCTTAAAGGCCACCTGCGTGTATTCCATCTAACACCCAAACAAGCTGCCGCGCTGCTAACTGGCTGTCGAACGCACAGCATAACACTCACGGCGCTTGTTCACGGTCTGATGATGGTGCTTTTTGCACGGCGGTTTCCTTCCAATGTGGCACCATCCTTCTCCTGCGTCATGCCCATCAGCATGCGGCCATTCATACATGCGCCGGCTGACATGGCCCTCGATATCAACCGCTGCATGGCTAACCTAGTGTCGTCGCACTCGTACCAGTACGATGCAGACGCAGTCTCTGATGGCCGGGCGGTCGCTGAGACCGATGCTGAAGACGATGACAAAGTGTGGCGCGCGGCTGCCGCCGTGGGTGCCAGCCTTAAAGCGCGCGTTGCCCATGTGACTGAGGACAACGTCTTGGGCCTTATGGCATGGGTCAGTGACTGGCACGATTGGTGGAGGAAGCAAGAGGGAAAGGCCCGCGAGGGCACATGGATTGTCTCCAATACCGGTTCAATCTCAACGGCTGGCATAGCTCCGACTAGTGGACCGACACCTAAGTGGACAATTACTCGCAACTTCTATACGCAGTCCAGCCAGGGCAAGGACTCATTAATCAACGTCAACATCGGTGGAGTTCGGGGCGGTGAAATGTCCTTTATTGTTGCCTGGCATCATGGTGTAGTCGAGACCGAGTTTGCAAACCTGTTCGTGGAGGATCTTTATTCCTGTCTTGAACGGTATGGTGGGACCGGTCACTTTTCAGTGCCCAACCGACTACATACGACGTATTACTAGGTGTGCAGTCATTCATAACGAACTGGTCAGGTGGATAAGCAGAAACAGAACGAAATACTTATATAATAATAATGTTTAATGCATTTTTGTTTTCCCTTCACACTGGCGAGTTTTCAAAATTGCACGTAAAGGCTCGCTCAGTCTACTACGGTTCCTTTTTTTTTTTTTTTTTTTTTTTT
>NW_024467141.1:2709508-2710515 GCF_000820605.1 Sporothrix brasiliensis 5110
TTAATTAGTTTCGTTAAAAAAAAGGTAAATAGTATTCTATTTATCTACTTTATTATCGTTAAATAATAACGAATTAAGGTTATTAATATTAGAAACCTTCCAATACCGTAATAATATAACCTTTTTAACCGTCTTAGGTAAAAGACGGTTACGGTTTTTAGTAACGATATTATTACTAATAGAAAAAACCCTTTCAACAACTATAGAAGTAGTAGGAATTACTAAATACCGTTTAATTAAAACACTTAATACTAGAAATTTCACCGAATTCGTTTTCCAATAATCAAGTGGTTTAACCTATAATATTAAACGTTAATAATAATAATAATAAAAGTAATAATAATAATAATAATAATAAAAGTAATAATAATAATAATAATAATAAAATATTACTTACTTCTTCGACTTCACATTACTCTTGTAAATAAACGTCAACTTCGTTTAAACGGTTAAAAGTACGAATAAATAATTCGTCGTCATCGTTATTATCGTCGTTTTCGTCTTCACTAGTTAATTCGTCGAAGGAGATATTAGAATTAATAAAAGTATTAACTCCAAGCTCTCGGTTTAAACTAAATAATTAGTAATTAATTAATAATATAAATAAAATAGTAATAAAATAAATAAAAAACTTACGAATTATATTCCGAAAAGAATATATCTTTAACCACTTTTTCAACCTCGGGGTCTATAAAGAGCCTATGGTTCGTAAAGTGACGGATTTTAAGTCTAGGGTTTAAAATTAAACTTATTATATAAGGTTTAAATTTAGAAAAATCACTAGATATAAAATGAGACGGAAAATATTTATTAAACTTAATAATACCATTTGAAATAGTATCGATTAAGTCTAATAAATAAGGTTCCTATAAATAATAATTAATATAAGGTAAAATAAAATATAATTATTAAATATAACTTACCGAAGAAAGACGATTCGTATATAAATTTTTCACCCTTTTTAACTTTTTAAATATTAAATAAATATCTATTAAAGTAATAAAAAG
>NW_024467142.1:0-35531 GCF_000820605.1 Sporothrix brasiliensis 5110
ATTTATAATATCACTATGATATTGAAAAGCTTCTAGCATTGCTCTATAAGTATCTTCTGTAGGTACAAATCTTATTATATCTACTGCTTGACTTGTTTTAAAAACTTTACAACCTTCGACAATAGGAGGGCCTACATGTAAATCTATAGGATATCAATTATAAACTGCTGATTCTACTATATTAGATGTTTTTTCTAAAGCTGGTTTAGCTAATTCTTCTATTATCTTTGGTCCCTCTGACATTGATGGAACATTATTATTTCCTATACCACTTCCTACATTTTTATTTAAATTGTGTGCTATTAATTCCTTACGTTGAAAAGAATAGTCCCCTTGAATACCTATACCCAATTTTCATTTCAAACTTAAACTATTTAAATAATTCATATCTAACATTTTGACAAATTTTTTTCAGGAACCCATTGTTTATTTAACGTTGATCAGTTAGAATCTTATAAATTATAAGATAAAATTCGAACCAATTATTTAAAAAATAAATTTATTTATTTTTTAATAGATAAATCTATTAAAGTATTTTCTAATATACTAATGATAGGTAGTATAATTAAAAAATATGCAAAGTATGCTGTAGCATATATTTGTCCCATTAAAATAAATGGATCTTCTACATGTACTGAACCTAAACGACCTAATGTTATAAAAATTACTCCAAATAAATAGAAAGCTAATTTACTTAAAGGTCTAAACTGGAAACCTCTTGATCTACCTAAATCAGTGAAAGGTAGAGTAAGTAGTACTAATATAGCTGCAAACATTGTTATAACACCTAATAATTTATTAGGGATAGATCTTAATATAGCATAAAAAGGTAATAAATATCACTCAGGAACAATAGCAGCTGGTGTTTGCATAGGATTTGCCATTATGTAATTATCACTATCTCCTAACGCATTAGGCATAAAGAAAACAAAAAAACTTAAAACAAATATAAAAACAAAAATAGTAATTAAATCTTTAAATAAGTAATAAGGAGCAAAAGGTACTCTATCATAAGTACCGGCAATTCCTAAAGGATTACCAGACCCAGCTGTATCGTGAAGTGCTATTAAATGCATTAAAACTAAAGCTGCTAAAATAAAAGGTAATAAAAAATGTAATGAAAAAAATCTGTTTAAAGTTGCATTATTAACACTAAAACCACCTCAAATAAATTCAACAATATCTTGACCAATTCAAGGTATAGCACTAATAAGATTAGTAATAACTGTTGCACCTCATAAAGACATTTGACCATAAGGTAAAACATAACCTAAGAATCCTGTTCCTATCATAAGTATAAATATTATTACACCAATAGTTCAAGTTAATATTCTTGGTGATCTATAAGATCCGTAATAAATACCTCTTGCTATATGTAAATAAACTAAAAAAAAGAAGGCTGATGCAGTATTACTATGTAAATAACGAACTAATCATCCATTATTAACATCTCTCATGATATGTTCTACTGAATTAAAAGCTTCTAATATACTAGGACTATAATGCATAGCTAATGTAACACCAGTAATAATTTGTATTCCTAAACATACTGCTAATAATGAACCAAAATTTCATAAATAACTAATATTACTAGGTTGAGATGCATCTATAAGATAAGAATTTACTAATTTTAAAATCGAATTATTTTTTACTATTCTCATTTAGTTTTTTATTTATTTTATTTGCGATAAGGACCGTTATTTTTAGGTATTATTATGTAATGTATACTAAAATATAATTATATTATACTATGTGTATTATAATTAATTATTAGAATTAATAAAATTAAGAGGTAAAAGTAATATTAATAATAAAATTAATGTTATTAAAATTGAAATGTTTCCTACAAATAATGTAACTATATTATAAGTAATAAATCCAACTAGAATAAATAAAGCATAATTAGTTACTATTCCTTGATTTAAATAAGATATATTTTTACTTACTTTAATTAAACCTGTTTCTAGTCCATATGGTCCTAATAATTCTATACTTCCTTTATCTAATATTTTAACAGTTTGTCCTCCTAAATTTAAAACTAAATTTGTAATATATTTATTGTAAAAGAATTCAACTAAGAATCTTTGATTAAAAAATCCAAAGATAGTTTTACCAATTATAGATAACTTGAAATTAACTACAAGTTCAGATAAGAATTCAGATAATATTATAGCTATAATACTAAAAGAAACAGTAAAAACAAAAGGTAATAATTTTCAATAAGTAGAAACACCAAATTCTGTATTTATCATTATTTCAGAATTAGGATGAATAAATATACTATTATCTAAAAAAAATCCTGAACCTAAACCAATAAAAATATCTTTAGTTATAAATCCAAAAAATATAGAAAATATAGCTAATATAACTAAAGGTAAACTCATAAATATATCACTCTCATGAGCATGATTATAATTTATTAAAGGTCCATTAGGATTAGTTAAGAAAGTTAAATAAAGAACTTTAACTGAATATAAAGTAGTAAATATAGCACCTATTACAGCTATAATATAAACAGTAATACTACTAAAACAATATTGTCCATACGCAGATTCTAATATGAAATCTTTACTATAAAATCCAGTCATAAAAGGGAAAGCTACTAAACTTAAACTTGCTATTAATATAACAGAATAACTTAAAGGTAAAAAGGATATTAATCCTCCATATTTTCTAAAATCTTGATTGTCAGCCATTGCGTGTATAACTGCTCCTGCACCTAAGAATAATAATCCTTTATAAAAGGCATGATTAACCAGATGGAATAATGCAAGATTATAGGAAGATAAACCTACAGCTATAACCATCATACCTAATTGAGACATAGTTGAATAAGCAATAACTTTTTTTATATCTTGTTGGAAAAAACCTACAAGAGAACTAAATACAGTAGTTATAGCTCCTAATCATAAGCATAATAATAGTATAGTTGAACTATATTCTATTAATGGAGAGGAACGCATTAATAAGTAAACTCCAGCAGTAACCATTGTGGCTGCATGAATTAAAGCTGAAACAGGAGTAGGACCCTCCATAGCCATTGGTAATCAAACATGAAGACCCACTTGAGAACTTTTGGCCATAGCACCTATTAATAAACATATTCCTATTATTATTATAATATTTTCATTAACATAAGGTGCTAATGAAAATACAGTACTATAATCTAAATTACCTAAAGATCATAATATTGCAAACATTCCTATTGTTAAAAAACAATCACCTACTCTATTAGTTAAAAAAGCAGACATAGAACTTTGATTTGCAGCTATTCTAGTAAATCAGAAACTTACTAAAAGATAAGAACAGACTCCAACACCTTCTCATCCTACAAACATTAATAAATAATTATTAGCTGTTACTAATATAATCATCATAAATGTAAATAGACTTAAATAACTAAAAAATCTTTGGTTATGGGGATCTCCATTCATATAACCTATAGAATAAAGATGAACTAAAGAACTAATAATTAATACAGGAATTAACATAGATACAGTTAAACTATCAAATTGAAATCCTCATATAATATTGAATCATTCACTATCTATTCATCTGAATAAATTAATAGATAAAACAATATTATTAAAACCTACTTCAAAAAAAGCTACGATTGCTAAGATAGTAGTAATTATTATACTTGTACAGGTTATAATTTGTGCTCCGTGTACTCCAACTTTTCTACCAAAAAAACCGGAAACTATAGATCCTAATAAAGGTAAAGATATAATAGTTAAATACATTATTTATATGTTATTGCGATACTTCCTCTTAATCTATAAAAGGCCACCAATATACCTAAACCTATTGCAGATTCAGCTCCAGCTACAATTATTATATAAACTGCATAGGTTTGACCTATTATATCATCAGTATTTAATGAACTGATTAATATTAAGAATGTTATAGATAAAAGCATTATTTCTATTGAAATAAGCATCAAGATAATATTTTTTCTGTTAAGTACAAATCCTAACGTACCTATTAAAAAAATTATTAAAGTTATATTCATATTTATAACTGCTATTTGTCTCATGCGAACCCACTGTTTATAACTAAATCAGGGGTTCGGTATACTGTTAGATATGAATTATTTAAATAGTTTAGTTTATATTATGAAAAAAGGGGGGGGGGTAGGTAGGGTAGGAAATATGTAGGTAAGTACAATTTATGCATAAGAAACTATTTTGATGTGTAAGAGACTCGAACTCAAAATCTTAGTAACCGTACTACTATGCTTTACCAATTAAGCCAACACACCTATTAATACAATTATTTTAAAAATAATTATATATAAATATTATTGTTCTTCAAGTCATGTTAAAAATTTTTCTAGAGAAACAGATTCAATAACAATAGGCATAGAACTATGTAATATTCCACATATTTCAGAACATTGTCCATAAAAAACTCCTTCTCTATTAACGAAAACAGATACTTGATTTAATCTACCAGGATAAGCATCACATTTAATACCTAAAGAACCACAAGAAAAAGCATGTATAACATCACCTGATGTTATAATAAATCTAATATGTGTTAATTCTGGAATTATTACTCTATTATCTACTTCTAACATTCTTAGGCTTCCTTCTTCTAAATCAGATTCTGGTATTATATATGAATCAAATTCTATAAATTCTTCATTAGAATCTAGGAAATCAGGGTATTGGTAACTTCAATATCATTGATGTCCTTCAGCTAAAATAGACATTGAAGGATCACTAACTTCATCCATTAAGTATAATAACTTAAAAGAAGGGAAAGCTATTAAAATTAATATAACAGCAGGAGTTATAGTTCAAATTAATTCTATTAATGTACCATGATTTAAATATTTATGAGATATAGGTGATACATTAATAGTAAAATTTCTTATAATAGATAATAATATTCATCCTACTGCAAATAATATTATTACTAAGTAATACATTATATTATCGTGTAATTCTACTAATCCTTCCATTTGAGGTGTAGCACTATCTTGGAAATAAATCCCTCAAGCTTCAGGTGCATCTAATTTAATAATTAAATTATTTAAAAATAAATTCATATTTTATCTAAAATAAAATTTTTCTATATTTTTATAATATATAGAATTAAAGAATAACATTAAATATATATATTAATAACATCATTAATTATTATATGATATATTTATAATAATAAAACCATCATTTTAAGTTTAAATTAAAATCTTAAAGGTTCCCTTTAAGTGACTTGAACACTTATCTTAATATATATATTAATATACTATATTTTTCATTAAACTATCAGGGTTATTACAAAAAACAAGTTTTTGCAATAAATTTTTAAATGTAAAACACATCTAAAAAATTCTTTATTGAGAATTAATAATCTCTTTTATTTCTAGTAATACATCAAGCGTCTTCGAAAATTCATCAAATTTTTCTATAATTTCTAATGCTTCAGTATGAAAATCACTAAATTCATCGCTCATATCAGCTGCTCTAACAAGACTTGCATTTATTTCAGTTAATCATCTTAATGCACTTATAGCAGGGTTTAGTCTATGTCTAATCTCTACAAGATTATTAAGAGTTGGATCTACAATATTAAATACTCTAGGGTCATAATTAAAATGGTTTGGACTATAACTTGGAATAAATCCGTTTAATTCTGCATTAATGTTATCTAAAATACTAGAAATATCATACATATGAGGTGTTAAAGTTATTAATTGCATTCGAGAATCGCTATCTAAATTTATACTTGAAATTAAACTCATTAAATCATTTATATTTTGCACTAAATCTGGAATATTACTTTCTATGTTTTGTCTATGTGAAAGTAATTCTGTTAAACCAACTATACTATCTGTTAAACTAATCATACTGCCTATGCTTATTATTCCACTAGCAATTAACATTGCTAGTACCTTTGTTTGAGTTAAAGTAAATGTAATTATTAAGTAATTTTTCATGTTATTTTTATATTTTTATTTTTATTTTCCTTTAAACAACGTATAATAGCAAGAAAGCCATCATTAAAGCAAATAGTCCAGTTGCTTCAGAGAAAGCGAACCCTAAAATAGCATAAGAGAACAACTGTCCTCTTAAAGAAGGATTTCTAGCTACTCCTAATATTAGGGCACCAAAAACTACTCCGATTCCTACTCCAGCTCCTATTAAACCAGTAGTAGCTAAACCAGTCCCTATTATTTTAGCAACTTGAACCATAGCTTTATGTTATTTATTATATATACATAGTTATATTATTTCAACCAGTAATTTTAGTACATCTTTTTATTTATCTTGTACTTTTACTCATTTTGTTTTTGTTAATGCTTCTTTAATGTTAATTAATTATAAATACACTAAGGTACTAATAAATCATTAAATATATTATTTATGATAATATATTTATAAAATATAATTTAAATTATGTTTTATTATAATGTAAATATTTTTATATTTTTTGTATTAGTTTTAATTATAGATTGTCTACTATCTATTTTTAAAGCATTTTTACCTAATTCATAAACAAAACCTATCGTAACAATTGTTATAAAACCTAAAATTATAATTAATCCATATAAATCATTAGTATAACTACTAACTCCAAAAGGAAATATTAATAATATTTCTAAATCTAAAAGTAGAAATATAAGTGCGTATATAAAGAATTTTATAGTAAATTGACTTCTATTTTGACCTAAAAAACTATGAAATCCACATTCAAAAATAGAGTATTTTTCTTGATACGTTTAAACCAAATTTCTCGTGTTTATAAATTTATATATTGATTTTAAAGTAATTTTCTATTAGTATTCATCTTATTACGGATTTCTTTTATTTTATTTAATCCTTCTAAAGTTAAATGTGATTTATTTTCCATTAGTTTTGTTATTTCATTAAAATCTAATAAATCTAATTTTTTATTACCTATTAAAGGATATTTAACAAAAAAAGGAAGGATTATATCTTTTATACTAGAAAAATTAGTTACTTTAAAATCAATTGTACCTCTAGAATCTAAATTTGTATTACCACACCCTAAATATTCTATTAAACTTTTTATTAAAGACTCATCTCTAATGCTTTGAGTTATTATAAAACTTAGTTTAACTGCTTCACCTAATTTAGATGTTTTATTTTTAAAAATAACAACACTAAAACAACCTTCTGCTTCTACAAACCCTGATAATCAATAAGGATTCATTATATGAGGCTCTTCTACTTCAGGTCTTAATACAGTAGTAATATTTGGGAAAGCAATACTTAAATCATTATTAATACCATTATTTATTACAGCTTTTAAAGCTACAAGTTCTAATAAACCATCTTTAGTAAGATGATTTTTATTTTTTATTAAATTATGGGCTAATTTAAATAACTTATAATCTGATTGTTTTTTTGTAATTAAAGGATATTTATCAAAATGATTTATTATAATATCTAAACCTGTTAAAGATTCAACACGGTATTGTGCAGAGTCCTTAGACATATAGAATACGCTACCTGTATTAAAAAATTCTTTAATGCTATTTAATAACATTATATCTTTTTTATGTAAACTTATTACAAATCTACAAGCTACACGTCAACCAGATTTATATTTATTATCTTTTATTATAGTTAATATAAAAGAACCTTCACCGTCTACAAAACCTGTGACGTAAAAAGGATTTAATTTATATTCTAAGGTACTAAAATTTCTTTTTAAATTTATAAAGTTAGAAGGGATTTTGATTAGATAACTTCTTTCGAAGCCCACTAGAGTATACCTTAACATTGAAAAATTTTTTTTATTAAAATATTCAATGTAACTACCGTCTACTCGTTGCTCTTTTACAAATAAAGTATTACCCTTATTTGATTTAGATCCGCGATATCCCATTTCTTTTTCAATCATCTCTTGACTTGTTACTATACCTGAGTAATTATTTCAGCCACCTATATATTTTCATATAAGGTTTAGTACCAAGAGCTTTAGGGGTTCCCCGGAATTTGGCAGTTTATCCCAATATAATGATTTCCCAGATCAAAGTTTAGGATTATGAGGAGCAAATACTAAGTTAATAACTAAAAAAAGAACTGCAATAATAAGGACTAATATAAATAATATACTTAAACTAGACATTTAATAATTAAATAAAAATTGTACCAATATGGTACTCATACTTAATCATTCTTTATTTACAAATATAAATAATAATATAATTAATGTTATTACAGATATTGTAATAGCTATTGGACTAGATATTGCAATATTATTATATTTAAAAGTAATAGATTTAATTAAAATATTTTGTTTGTTGTATATATTACCATTAAAATTTAAATTATTTAATAATGGATTTACTTTATATTGAGGTGAATAAAAGAAAATTTCTTTTATAACATTTAAATAATATACAGCACCTATTACACTTGTTAATATGGCAATCAAAGATAAGAATACATAACCATTATCTAAAGCAGCACTTAATACCATCTGTTTAGCAAAAAATCCTACAAGAGGAGGTATACCTGCAAAAGAAAATATAGTAATAACTAAGCTTAAAGATAAAGCAGGATTTATATAAAAATAACCTTTTAATTGACTAATTAATTGTATTGGAGAATTATCTTTATCTAATAATTCTTTGTATTCTTTATTATCACTAATATAGTAGTATAAAGAAAATCCTATAGCTATTAATATTAAGAAAGCATTTAAATTACTAATTGAATATTGCATTAAATAGAAAATAAAAGCTTGAGTGGATTCTACACTAGATATACTTAAAGCTAATAAAATAAATCCTATATGAGAAATAGTACTATAAGCAAATAATCTTTTTATTCTAAATTGAGTTAAACCAACTACAGTTCCAATTATCATTGATAATAAAGAACTAATTAATAAACCATATGTTCAATTAAAATCAGAAAAATAATTTCTAGTATAAAATACTATCTCTAATAAAAATACAAATATTGAAATTTTAGCTATTATAGCAACAAATGTAGTAACTATTGTAGGTATGGCGTCATAAACATCCGGAGATCAAAAATGAAATGGAGCAGCACTTACTTTAAATAAAAATCCTATACTAAATATAAGTAAAGAAAAATTTATATAAAAAGGTTTATATCATAAATCTGTATTATCACTAATACTAGTTATAGCGTATAAAGCATCTAAATTAGTAGTACCAGAATTAGCGTATAATAAACTTGTACCTAATAATATAAAACATGAACTTAAACCTCCTAATAAAAAATAGATTAAACCTCCTGTAGTAGATAATTCTGAATTTCTATATATAGTACTTAATAAATATAAACCATAACTTTGTAATTCTATAGAAAGAAACACAGATATTAAATCGCTAGTTGAAATTAAAAAAACAGCTCCAGTGATTATAAATAATAATATTAGAGGATACTCTATAATTCTTAAATGTTCTCCCATTTTATTAATAATTTTAGTTCTATAAAAAACAAAATTATTAAATAATAATTGTGTTAATGAAGAATGTTCAGGTACCCAAACTTTTCTAGGATAAAAACTAGTTAATTGTAAAATTAATATACTAATTAAAAATATAAAAATATCAAAAATTTGTGTAATACTAGTAATATTAAGTAAACCTCCGTGTAAACTTATACCTTTACCCATAATAAATATAGTTATTGTACTATGTAATATAGAATAAACTAAAGCAATTATAGCTACTCTATTAAAAAGTATAGATATATCTCGTCGTATAGTAACGGCATTAGAAAGTAATAAAGATAATATTGAAATTAAAAGCATTTTTTTAATAAAAATAGACATATTTGTTAATGTCTAGCTTGAAAGGTGAATCGAACACCTATCATTATCGTATGAAAATAAGGTTTTACCTTTAAACTATTCAAGCTTATAAGATGTAAATATTTTTTAACTATTATATTAAAAAGGGTAAATATTTGGACTCGAACCAAAAACAGCTTGATCCACACTCAAGCGCTCTACCTATTAAGCTATATCTACCTAAAATAAAAATATTTTATTATGTTGGAGCGATTCGAACACTCAATAGTAAATACCAAAAATTTATGACTTACCCATTAGTCGACAACATATTAAACATATAGATGGCAAGATTTGAACTTGCATGGTATTTAAACCATTCTGGCCTAAACAGAACCTGTCTACCAATTTCAGCACATCCATTTAATATTGATAAACTATTTTATGCTCGAGGTAAGATTCGAACCTACAACCTAGACAGCTTCAGTGTCTCGCTCAACCAATTGAGCTTCTCGGGCTTTTTAATGGAGATATTAGGAATCGAACCTAAATTGACTAAATGCAACCCAGTCGTATTACCATTATACTATACCCCCTATACAACTAATCGGAATTGAACCGATAAATTTCAGGTGGAAACTGATTATTTTACCATTAAATTACAGTTGCTATAATACAAAGATATTGTATTGTGAATGTATAGTTTTTCTTTATTTTATACTTATCCGAGGAACGACTCGAACGTTCACGGCTATTAACCAGCAAAACTTAAGCTTGCACTGTCTACCAATTCCAGCACTCGGATTAATGCGGATAAAGGATTTGCACCTTTTACATGAGATCATGAGTCTCATATGTTACTATTACACCAAACCGCAGCATAAGGCTAGAGTGAGTCGAACACTCATTAGTACTGTCATGAGCAGTATGCTCTACCAATTAAGCTATAGCCTCTAAAATTTAGACTAGGCAGGATTCGAACCCGCGATATTAGCATTGAAAAAGCTATGACATATCCACTTGTCTACTAGTCCTTTAAATTATTATTTCTATTACTTAAAAGTTTATAATAAAATTATATTATTTATAATATTTAATTATTTTTATATTAAATTACTCATTAAAATAATTATTTTTAAAATTAATTAAAAAAAAATTATTATTATAAGTCCAGTACAAGTATCGCACTTGTGTCTATTGATTACAAAACAATTGCATTACTTTTATGCTAACTAGACTTTAAATATAAGATACGGATAAATATTCAGTTATTTATAAAATTAGTACTTAGTATCTAAAAATCTCTAAATTATTACAAACTAAGCCTATTACGTAATATTATTTTACGTATATTTAAGAAATATCTTAAGGTGAGCTTCGTACTTATATGCTTTCAGTACTTATCTCTGACTAACTTAGCTTTTCTGCCATGCCTATGTTATACATTTACTTAAGTGAAAGTAACATCCCTGTATAATAATTATTATACCTAAATTAATATCTGGGCACATAAACAACAGATAAACCAGAGGTTAATAAAACCGCTATCTCCTTTCGGAGATAAGGCGTTGCCCAGGTTCCTTTCGTACAAGGTTAATCCTTATTATATTCTAATTCCCCCTAGAAGATAGAAACCATACTGTCTCACGACGTATTTACAACTTGTTATCTCGATAATTAACTATCGATTCAATATATTCCTATATTGTTCAGACTATGTCTTTACTACTTTTAATACAATTAAATTATAAATTTTATTACATTCCATAAACATCATGATAATCCACGCATTTTTTATCAAATACATTTAATTCTAGTATATCTTTATAATTAAAAACTATTCCATTTGTTTCTAAATTCAATTTATAATACATAGAAGGATGCATGTGTGATTTAATAAGTTCTTGCACTAATGAAAGTTTATTTTTACTAATAGTTATTATATATTGATTATTTCTATCGTGAACTACGTTAGTTAATATATTTAATTTATTAGTTATTGCTTTAGCTAATAAATCTACCTCTTCCTTCATAAAACTATTTGTATAAATACGAATAATATTATCAGGTCTTTTTAAGTTACCATCACCCATTATAAGATGTGCTAATACTACAGGAGAAATAATTTCTTCTATATTTAAAGGAATAATTTTTATTGTTTTTCCTTTTGAATTAGTTTTATAAAATAATTGATGATAATAAATTAATTGAGGTAAACTTACAGTTTTAAATCTTCAAACTTCATTATTACTGTTAGTTTTCTTATTATACACATTAGTTGAAGTAGGTTTTGTATTTGTGTAAGGTTCAAATAGATTAAATAAATAATTTAAGTATTCTGAATGCTTAGCACCAAAACTAATAGTAAGACGAACTCCACTTGTAGGTGAAGATCTTTCTAAATAACCATCACTTAAAAGTAAACCTATTAAGGTATCATTTAAGTATAAAGATAATTTAGATTTACTACGTAACTTCTTTTTATAATCTTCTAATTTGTTAAGTGAATTTAAATATCTAGTCATAGTAGTTTTATTCATTTTAATTTATTTTATATTAGTACTATTTTAATTGTTTTTAAGTAGCATTGGATATTAGTATGATTATGGTAAAAATACCATTAACCATTAGTCGTTGAACGTTTTTTATCTAAAGATAAACTCCGCTGCAAATTCCTTTATTTTAAATAAATTCTTCTTGCAATTAATCCAATATATATACGTAACTTATATGCTAATAATTAACACATAGTTATAGGGCTATTTAACCCAGCTCATGTAACTTTTTAATCGACGAACAGTCGTACCCTACATAGTTTCTGCATCCATGAGGATAAGTTAAGCCGACATCGAGGTGCCAAACCGCGCACTCATTTTGCACACTCTTGCGCAAATTAGCCTGTTCAACTTGTTATCATAAAATTTTATTTCCATTTTTTACAAAATGGTTCAGACTATTTCTTCATTTTTTTTTATTATTTTTAATTAAATATTATTATTTTCCACTAATTCAACCTTTTATTGCAAAAGCTCCAATACGACGTTTAGATATATCAATTGAATATTCTAAGTTAGAAAAAAAATTTCCTCTATAAGCCGTAGATAAATTATTAGAACTTTTAAAAATTCCTTTTACACGTATTTTAGATAATGATCTATCAGCTCTATAACGTCTAGTTAATCTACCTTTTAATTCTAATTTTATACCTTCTAAATTTTTAAATTCTATAGAATTTAATATAATTTTTATATTATTATAATTTTTAGTATTATATAAATTTTTTATAATTTCATTTAAATTAATATCTTTTACTAAAGTATTAATATTTATACTTCTATCTCTGTTTTCTATACCATAATTATCCACATTTATAAACCCTTTGTTTAAATCTAAATTTTTAATTTTTTCTAAATATTCCATTCTTTTTAAAAAGAATTTTGTTAATTTTAAAATACGAGCCTTTCTATAACTCATTTTTCTTCTTAATATATCTGTAAATATAGTAGGATTATATTCAAAAGAATTTAAGTTAATGATATTAAATTCTACTTTTTTTTTATAAAATTTACTTAATAATTTACTTAATTTATATAATAAAATATCTTTAAATTTTAAATTATTAATATCAAATCTTAATTTAGTTTTTTTGAAAAAAATAATTTTTCTTTTTAATTTATCTTTTAAATATTTATCTAATATACCTTTATGAATATAAAAAAATTTTATAATTTTTTTTAAAGGTCTTTTTAATAGTTTTAATTTTTTTAGTAAAACAATTTTTTCTCTATTAAAAACATATATAGTAATGATAACTTTAGAACTAGTGTGTTTTAGTTCAGCTTTACTAATAAATATTTTATTAAATGATGAATATTTTTTAATAGAAAATTTTTTAAATATTTTATTAAATGATGAATATTTTTTAAAATTTAAATATAATTCAAAATAATTTTTTAATAATTTATTTATATTTATATCATAAACGGGTAAATTTTTAATATAATTAGAATTAAAATAATAAATATTATTAGTTCATTCTTTAGATTCAGAAGGATAATATTTACTTGGATTAAAATAACTTGAAGATTTAAGTGGTACTAACTTATATTTATTATTAATATATTTAGTAAATATGTTACTTTTATTTAAATCCAGTGTATTTTTTAATTTTATATTATTACTATTTTTAATTTTTAAATTATTAATATTAAAACTAATTTATTAAATAAAAAAAAAATGTTGGGTATTAAGTAAGGATTATTGTTATATAACTCACCTTTAGTCGTTGAACAATTTTATTTTTAATATAAAAATAAACTTCGCTTCAAATTTACTTTTATAAGTAATTCTTGAAATTAACCCAATATTATATCAATTATTTAGAATTTATATCTAAATATTGAAGGACTAACATCCCTAGCGTAGCTTTTCCAATAATCCAAGATCTTTCCTTATTGCATCTTGTGATCTAATGCCCCGCTTACGCGACTGTAAGATTTGTTGTGAATCAAACAGTAAAGCAAGATTAAGCCATTTAGCTTGGTAAGTATTAAACATAATTATTAATAATTATAAATTATAATAACTAATAAAATATTATTCATTTATTAATATCTTTTACTACAACTAATTTCTCAATAGAAAAAATCTTACCTAATTATAATGTAAAAAAAAAATATTTTTTTACACAAAATATATGATTAAATATAACAAAGTTAAAAATAATTACAAACAATAAAAAATAAAATTAACTTATATTAATATAAGATATATTTTTAGATACACCCTTTTACTCTTTAAGGGGTCTGTGCCCCACATAAACTGTCTCCTAACCACTGTTCCTTTTTTCAAGGTTTATACTATAACACACAAATAAAGGTATTTCATTTTTATCTAATCGATGAACCTTCTATACTAAAAGTTGTTAGAATTATATTCAATAATTAGTAACAGTAAAGCTGCATAGGGTCTTCTCGTCTACCTAGAGGTAAACTGTATCTGCACAGTTATTCCAATTTCACTGAGTCAATCTTAGAGACAGCTGTTGTATCGTTACATCATTCATGCAAGACCGCATTTAACGGCCAAGGCATTTCGCTACCTTAGGATCCTCACGTTAAGACCGCCATTCACCGGGGATTCTGCAAAAACCAAATCTATAAAAATTTAGTTACTATTGTTAACCTTCCGGCATCGGGCAGATATCACACTCAATACTTAGATTTATCATCGTTATGCAAAGTGCTTTGTTTTAATTAAACAGTCGTACAACATTATTTTATGCTTCTTCCTTTATACTTGATATTAATCAATATAAATGAGCCCTCCTTATCCCTAAGTTACGGTAGTCAATTTGCCGAGTTCCTTTAAGATTGTTATCTCATGCGCCTTCGTATTCTCTACTAGCTTACTTTCTATAGTTCCTAGGAACGGTCTAAATATTACTAATTATTTCCTGAACACTTTTCACTTAAAAATGTTGTCATTGATAGCAATTAGCATTTTCTCATCGTTTTAACCTTAAGGTTATAAACTTAGAGGCCGTTACTTAAATTCACCATAAGCTTTAGGCGAGTTAATTAGATTATAAATCTAATTGTACTTTTTAGTTACTCATGTCACCATTATCACTTGAGTTATAATATATTTTTTTTAATATAAAAAAATACCAATATTTACTCAACGTTCTGCTACCCCATAAATAATTATAATTATTTATAGACAAGGTATCGGTGTATTATTTAGATCCGTTAAATTTTCGATGCTTTTAACATTTAACAAGTGCTCTGGTACGAGATCTTTAAATTATGGCTGCTTCTAAGCCAATCTCCTTGTCGACTTAGAAAAAAACCTTCTTAATTTCACTTAATAATAACTTTGGAACCTTAACTCTTGTTCTGGGCTGTTTCCCTTTTGACATACAACCTTATCATTCTATGTCTGATAATTTAAGATTCATCTTTGCCATTCCGAGTCCACAAACTCACCGGTAAAATCTTCATAATTCCCCGATGTATACAAAATAAAATGTATTTTTATTTTACATCTTGTCTGAGATTAAGTTCTGTACCTGCTAAGATTTAACATAAATTGCCTACTGTTATAGGTTTCGCAGAAAACCAGCTAATACAGTCAGAATTGTCTTTCACTATACTTACCACAGTTCCTCGGATATCTTTGCAACGATAACCCGTTCGGACCTTTATAGTCCTGACCATGGTAAGATCACTGTACTTCGGGTCTAATTTTAGATATTATTCATTTTTTTTATGATCGGTTTAACTACGCGTTTGCTCACACCTAAAATTAACTTGGTGACCCATTATGCAAAAGGTACGCTCTTGTTTAAACTCGAGCTGCTTATAAAACTACTATTTCTACTTTTTTTCCCTCACGGTACTTATTTACTATCGCTTATGTATTATATTTAGTCTTTGAGGAAGGTTCCCCATAAAGTTCAAACAGCTTTATGTCCATTTTACTTATTATTTAGACTTTTCTATTTTTACTCTCGCTAATAATAGAATCTCTTTTGATTTCTTTTCCTGAAGCTAATAAGATAATTCAATTCACTTCGTTTATTATTTGATTTCTCTTAGAGTTTATTAACCTTATTATTTGGGTTTAAATTTTTTATACTCTTTAATACATAGCTAAATTTCCCTAATAGTCTCTTTATATACTTACATAGATTTATGTATAAATTTTTATTTCGTATCATTTATATTTCTTAAAAATTTATAATTTTTATTCGGGTTACTATGAATCGAACATAGGATTTCTCTGACCCAAACAGAGTGCCTTACCAAACTGGCCTTAACCCGTAAATTATTCAGAAGATATTGGATTCGAACCAATGTTATTTTATATAATTAACATATTTCAAGTATGCCTCCTTAAACCTCTCGGACAATCTTCTTATTTATAAATTAGATATATTTTTAATTTACTTTAAGAGTATTTAATTCCTCAGCGAATCGAACGCTGATAATACTCTTATCAAAAGCACACTTTACCATTAAGTTAAGGAATTTAATTTTAATTAAAAAAGAATAAGGGATCAGTGATTCGAACACTGATTATTCGCGTGTAAGGCGATTATTTTGCCATTAAATTAATCCCTCTTTATAAATATAATTATTATATTATGTTATGTTACTTAAAAAGTTATGATATAATTATTTTCTTTCAGTATTCATAAATATAAATCTGTATTTTTTAATTATATATCTAGGTATTATTTATCAATCCTTTCTAGTTTTACCTTTATTTATCTATAAAAAAAATAAGTCTCTTCATCTGAAAACCTCCTTATTGAATTAGAGTATAAATTAATTTTGTTAAATTTGTTTATAATTGTATATAATGAGATAACTATTTCTATAAAAGTAATATAAAAATGAATGTATTTAATTTTTTTGCTTTATTGTTATTACTATAGCACCTACCATCGCAAGTAATAGTATGAAACTAGTTATAATTAATCACATATTATAATTTGTATACATTATATTACCTATACTTGCAATATGACCAACTTCTGCTAAATTTCCATCTCATATTTTACTTGTAACAAATAATATATCATTATTATTAATATTTAAATTGTTTTCTGATGTAATATTTATTCTGTTAAAGGATACATTATATAATATATTATTTAAATAATTATTATTACTTAATATAGCAATATCATAAGGTAATAATTGAAAGATAGGATAATTAAATAATATTGCTATGCTTATAGCTAAAGGTATACTGTTATTTGTATTACTTTGTAATTCACTCATTCTAACATTAATTAGCATTAAAATAAATAAAAATAAAATGGATACTGCTCCTATATATACAACTAAATAAGATAAACCTAAAAAACTTAGACCTATTATTAATAAATAACAAGATATTCCTGCAAATAATCCTATCAAAAATAATAAAGATATAATAGGATTTTTACTTATAATAACAAATATACCTGATAGTATAACTAATATACAAATAATATCTAATACTTCACTTTTATAACCATTTGTAAAACTTTCATTTATAATAAATAAATTATTCATTAAAAAAAAATTTTTAATACCTAAATAAACAGGAATTATTTACATAATAAATATGTATTTTATTCAAGAGCACTCTGATTTGAACAGAGAACGAAGAGGTTGAAGCTCCTTGTTTTACCATTAAACTATACTCTTAATTATACGGAAAAGGAAAGATTCGAACTTCCAGGTCTAAAAGACATCAAATAGCAATTGACTCGCCTTACCTATGGCTACTTTTCCTGCTTACGAATTAAAACGGCATCGAACCGATATCTACTTCCGTGACAGGGAAGTCCTTTACCAATTAAGTTATTAATTCTTTATATTAAATATTAATTAATAAATTTATTTTTTGTTATATATATTATAAAAAGTAAATTTTTAATTTATATTAGGGTTTGTTGGATTCGAACCAACAATTTGATGATTAAAAGTCATATGTATTACCATTATACAAAAACCCCTATATAATTTAAATTATATAATAATGTTAGTTAATAATTATTATTAATATTAGTATTATTAGTATTAACAACATTAGTGTTATTGTTAGTATTAATTGGTTCATAACTACGATTTGGGTCTACTATATTTGGGAATGCTATTCTAATATTTTGAGATAATCTTCTTCATTCATTAGATTCTCTTTCAAAATGTACTCTTTGTGCAATTTTATAAGTATATTCTTCTCCAATTGTTGTACCCGCTCTAATATTATAAATACCTTGAAGATTATGACGATTGAAACTAAGAGATCCATCTGCTCTTTCATAAGGAAGAGCTCCTGGTCTATTAGAAGCTTGGTCTCTAAAATGCAATACTGATTGATCATATGGAGTTTGTAGCCCCATATGATTTAATAAAGGTTGTGTACTAGAACTATATCCTATTAAAGAACCTAAAGAATTAGTATTAAATCCTAATCCATGTACATATGAATTAGAATTCATACTACTTTGCATAGCTGCTAAACCCCCTGGAACTCTATCAATAAGATTTTGCATTACACGAATTTCTTGTCTTACCTTAAAAATTTGTGGATGAAGTTCTCTTGTACGTCTTACACATTCATCTTCAACTGACAATATAATAATTCAATATCTTTTATATCTTGTATTTTCTTCTGGAATATTAAGAATATTAAGGATATTAGGAATATTTTGAGGAATATTATTATTAGAATAATTTTGAGGAATATCAGTATTAGAATTACTTTGATATACATTATTATTAGAAGTATTCTGAGTAACATTAATAATATTTTCTGGAACATTAGGAATATTTTGAGTAACATTAGTATTTTGAGGGATGCTAGTATTAGAATTATTTTGAGAAATATTAGGATTAATTCTATTACTTGTTATAGCTAAATTAGCCTGTTCTGCAGTTCGTTTAAGACTATTTTTATCATTAGGTTCATTAGAATTATTAATTAATGTAGTATTAGATTTACTACTAGAACTTTCAGAGTTATTACTTGATGTAATACTAGATTTATTACTTGAATCTTCTGAGTTATCATGTTTTCATAAAATTTTACTATAATCTGGGCCTTCAGGTGGTCGAGGTGTTCCTCCTCCAGGGTTATTACTTAAAGGATTTGAACCTGAAGGTGATTCATTTCCATTTATAAATACAATAGCTAGATCTAAAAAAAACATATTAAATATAATATTAATTAATATTATAATTAAAGTCCCCACTCCAAATCTGAAAATATATCTTTCAAATTCATTTTTACCCATATTAAAATAATATACTATATTATAAATTAATATACTTATAGTACAAATACGGAATAAAAAATAATAATATTTTCAGTTTAAATTATCTATATTAATGAACTCAAATAAATTAGTGTATGAATACACTAAATATGTCATAAAGATAAAAAATAATATTAAACTATATACAAAAAATAAGTTAGTAATTATCATGTGTATAATTTTCCATTTATTACCCCACACCTGAGAGCTACGGATTCATAATAAAGCAAATATACAAATCGAAGAAACTATATATATATAATATAAAGGTATATAATTAAATTCACTTAATATATTATAAGCAGAAAATAAAAACTCATTTGTTATATTAAAAATATTTTTAAATAAAATTAAAACCAATTCTAAATATTCATTAAAATTAAATGTAATTTTATCTAAACTAACAAAAATTACATTTAGTTCATTTATATTAAAATTAATAATCTTTAAATAAATATAAAAAGATTTATATAAAAATAAAATAATAAAACAAAAAATACTTAAATTAAATATATCTATATAATTAAGAATTTCAATTTGTTCTCATATTTGATCTAGTATTATGAACCCCAGTAATAAATGGACAAATATAGAAAAAGTCATATTAAATCAACAAAATGTCAATAAGCAATAGAACCTTCAAGTCCTACATGATGATTTTCAGTTAAATGGTAACGAATTATTCTTCATAAAGCTACAAATATAAAAATTGTACCTATTATAACATGAAATCCGTGAAATCCTGTTCCAAAAAAGAAACATGTACCATATGCACCATCACTTATAGTAAAAGAAGATTCACTATATTCTACCCCTTGAAAGAAAGTAAATACTATAGCTAAAATAACAGTAAATATACCTCCTAATATAGCAGCTTTTCTATTACCATTTATTAAAGCATGATGAGAATATGTAATTGTAGATCCACTAGCTAATAATATAACTGTATTAAGTAATGGTAATTCAAAAGGATTAATAGGTTCTATACCTAAAGGTGGTCATTGAGCACCTAATTCAGGAGTAGGTGATAAGGCACTATGGAAAAAAGCTCAAAATATAGCTAAGAAAAATAATGCTTCAGATACTATAAATAACATAACACCTAAATTTAATCCTCTTTGTACAGCTAATGAATGATCACCTAAAAATGTAGCTTCACTTATAACATCACGGAATCATAAAAACATTGAAGCTACAACTAAAAATAAACTTATATAAAAGAAATAATAAGCATTACTAAAATTATGTATACTTAGTGAAGCATGTGTAGTTAAAGATAATAAAGATAAACTAGTAAAAAATGGTCAAGGAGAAGGAGATACCAGATGAAAGGGATGATCTTGAAAATTACTTCTGATTTCTTGATTCACTTACTTATCTAAAAAGTTATAATTTAATTAAAAAATTTTTGCGTATTTATAATAGTCAGAATATACATATTACATGTCCCCCTAAAATGAATCGAACATTTATCCTGATATTAACAGTATCATGCTCTACCGTTGAGCTATAGAAGGTTAAAAAATTAATATAAAAATATGTAATTAAATATAATATATAGGAGACAAGAGATTCGAACTCTTAAAGCTAGTGTAGCTATTGAGTTTACAGCTCAACCCTTCTTACCAATAAAGGAACCCTCCTTAATGTATAATGTAAAAATTATACAATATATATTTATATATTAATTATAAAAAAGAGACCAGGGCCATTTTTCCCGTGCAACTTCCGCTACACGAACCGTATTTCGACTTAACACTAATTAGAAGTGTACATATGAAGAAACCTATTATAAAATCAAAACCTTGTTTTTTAATTTATTAAAATAAGTAAGCAAACTTATTGTACACACTCCTTTCAGCATGCGACGAGTGGTTAGTACCAAACCGAGATGGGATTCACCGTGACATGGTGATTCACGATTACTAGCAATTACTTATTCATATAGCCGAGTTACAGACTACAATTCTTATCCTATTTATTCTATTTTAGAGATTAGCTTAAATTTTAATTTTTGCATCTCTTTGTCTAGATACATGCGGCACGTCTGTAGCCCACAATATAAAGGCCATGATGACTTGTCTTAGTCCCTGTTTATTTTATCAAATAAAGATAAAAACCTTATAAAAAAATTTTATAAATAAGGTAAGGGTTCATATCAATTTTACAACTATCGCTGTAGTTTCGCAACATTAATTTAAAACAGCCATGCAACACTTGTTATTTATATACTAATTTTACATTTAATATATAAATAATTCAATTTGTGGTGAGGTTTTTCGTGGATCATCGAATTAAACAACATACTTCACTACTGGTGTCAGAAACGGACTAGTGATTTCAGTTCCTGCGTTGCCACATTACTCTTAAGGTGAAATGTTTACACTTTCATTTATAAAAAAATATTCTTTTTTTATGACATTCATAATTTACTGCTAAGATTACGAGGGTTTCTAATCCTCTTTATTAGCTTAGCCTCCGTCCTTCAACGTCAGTTTTTATATAAAAGGTTGCTTTCGCTTACCAGTCTATATTGGGATCACAGAATTTTATTTCTTACTTTACTCCATAGATACTACCTTTTCACATTAAACTCTAGATAGAAATAATTCCTATTTTAGGTAATTTCTTCCGTCTGGGTACCCTTTAAACCTATTGATGATGAATAATACTAGTCTCTTACGTATTACCGCGACTGCTGGCACGTAATTTAGTCAAGACATAAATATACATTGTCACTATAATATATATATTTAGAATTTTATTCGCAATACGATTTAACCTTTTCAATCTATACTAATCTAATTTAACACTCAAACACATTAAATTATAGGCCATTCCTCCAAGTTGCCAGTTCCGCCGTTAGGCTATTGACCAAAATTCTTCACTGCTGTACTTTATTGTCTTGAGATTTTTTCATCCCCAATGTGGTTGATTAACCTTTTTCAGTCTCAACTAAGAGAATCCTTGGCTAGTTAAGCCATTACCTTAACAACTACCTATCTCTATTTATTATCTAATTTTCTTAAGGCGGATTTTCCTTTATTAATATACGGAATTTTCTTTCCGTACCTTAAGGTATACTAATAATATAATACTCACCTGTTCACCACTTTTAATAAAATTAATTTATTAAACGTTCGATTAGCATGTGTCAGACATTTGGACAGTATTTATTCAGAGCCATCACTAAACTCATTTATTAAAATGTAAATAAATAATTTACATCACTTAATATTTTATATTTAAATAGTTTTAAGGATAAATATAAGCTATTTTCTGTTAAACTTTCTATTTAGATTCTACTATTAGATTGTATTCTCGCAATATAATTTTATTATTTAATATTAAATTATTTATTAATATATTGACATTTTCTATTTATAGCTTAATATTTTTATTTATATATATATACATACGTATATAGAACTATAGACTTTCCTCATTATTTATCCTTAAATTTTAATTTTTTTTATTAATGTAAATCTAATCCATCTTTTATATAAGAAGAAGTTAAAACTACAAAAACCTGAGCTTGTATAAATGCTATACCTATTTCTAATCCTGCAAAAGCTATAATAAATGATAAAGGTAATAAACCTAAGAAGAAGAATAATATACCTGAAGACATTATATTATAAGTAAAACCTGCTAATATATGTAATAACATGTGACCACTCATTCGTTCACAAATTAATCCTTAAATTTAGCTATTTATTATCTTTTAATATTTTAAATAAATATATACCTTTAAAAGGTTTAGTTCTATTTTCTTTTAAATATAAAGATATACTAGCTTGATAGTAACCTAAATCTCTAGCTGCAGCACCTATTAAAAAATATACTTTTATTTCTTTAGTTTCTATATTAGTAACTTCTAAAGTTATGGAAGTTTTTTGTAACTTTTCTATAGACTTATTAATAATAATTTAAATGTATATCTATCTAAAACAGGTTTATCTTGATTTAAATAAATATATTGTTCAATATATCTTTTATCGATATTTAAAGCACGAGCTGCTGCTCGTATAGCATGATATTTAGTAGAAATATTAGTTTTTATATCCAATACTTCGATTTCTGTACTATTTGATTGAGCTAAAGATAATTTAGCTAAATACTCTGATGATTCATTTCTTTTTTGTGCGGCAATACTCATAATTTCTAATGTAGCTTCTGAATGTTTTCATCCTGATCCTCTATCAGGGCTACCTGGAGTTTTTAATATATTATACTCAGGAGAATATTCTTCAAAGAAATATTTCTCTTTTAATATTAAACTATCAACTTCACAATATTCTAATATAATTAAACTAAAATTTTTATAACCATATTTTAATAACGCAGTATATATTGGCATACTTGTTTCATTTAATAATCTATTAATATTATAGTATTCTAAAAATCTTCGTCTTAAATCTACAGAACTCCCTATATATTTTTTATTATTTAACAAATTAATTCACATATAAATACCAGACTTACCTTTAACTGTTTTAAGTATATCTTGTTTATTTTCATCTGCGTTTGAAAAAATAATTGAACTTGAAGGTTTCAAAGTAGAAAAATGTCTAGAATTTAATGGTTTAAAATTTAATTTATTTTTATATAAGATTAAACTATATTGTCTTGATATATTATTAAAATTAGATTTATTTTGTTTAGTATTGATTGTATTTGATAATGAAATCAGTTCACAAATTAATCCTTTCTTTAAAAGACATAAATCTTTTCTTTAAAGGAATTGTAATAATGAATTTAAGGATAGGCTATTGTGATATCTTTAATCTTGATTTACTTAGTTTCTTCCAAGAACCGGCTTTCCCGGCGACTAGAGTACACCTTACAATATTTAAATATTGAAGAACCATCTACTCGTTGCTCTTTTACAATAATATACTAATATATTACTGACTTAGATCCGCGATTACCCATTCCTATTACTAGAATTTCTAATGATATTACTATACCCACAGTGATTAGCTGGGCCATTTTAAAAGTTTCCTTTTAAAACTTAGTTATTAGAACTTTAGGGCTTCCCCGGAATTTGGCTCTTATACACAATGAGTGAGATACCTATACTCACATTATGTTAGCGGCTAATCTTAAACCTAAAGAAATATTACGAGCTAAATAAGATATTAATTCTATTAAAACTAATAAAGGTAATAAAGGTAAAGGACAACCAGCGGGTACTAATAAAGAAAAGAATTTTAAACCATGTTTTAAAAATCCTAAAATTGTTGCACCTAAAACTATAGTAAAACTTAAAGAAAATGTTAAAATAAAATGACTTGTTGAAGCAAAACTATAAGGTATCATTCCTATTAAATTATTTATTAATATAAAGATAAATAATGTATAAATAAAAGGAAAATATATTTGACCTTTTTTAGGATTAATTTGATTTGTTACTATGCTATGAATAGTAGCATATAAAGCTTCTTGACTAATAGATCAATTATTACTTATTAATTTATTATAATTTGTACTTAATAAATTTAAAGCTAATATTATGAAACCACCTATTGTTAAATAAAATCCTATGTTTGTTAAAGAAATATGTAAATTTCCTAATAAAGGAGCATCTATACTTAATAAATCTCTTATTTCAAATTGAGTTAATGGACTAAGTGTTTCTAAATTTATTGTATTAAAATTATTACTGCTTAAAGTATTCATAATCCTCTAAGCTATATAATATGTCTTGAAAAATCCTTGTTAAATACAATTATGTTATAATTATTTATTATCAAAAAGTTTAGATATAAATGTACGTGATAAAAATAAACGTACGAATCTAGGTAATATATATTTAGATGATATATATAAAATAATTGTAATTATAGTAAAAGTAAATACTACTTCATTTAAAAAATAAAAAGGTACTAATTGTGGCATTGTTATTTTTTTTTTTAATTAAATACTTAAATATTAATCTTAATTATTTAATTGAAAATTTTATGAATAATAAATTAAATTTGTTACAGAATAATGTAAACCATCTAATATAAAAGATGGATATATACCGAAAATTACAGTAAATAATACTAAAATAAATAGTAAGAAAAATTCTCTTTTTGTAATATCAGATATATTTTCTAAAAAAAATTTACTAAATGTACCTCCAAAAGCTATTCTATTGAACATATAGATTGTATAAGCAGCTGAAAATATAATAGATAAACTAGCAAATACACCTAATAAAGGTAATCTTTCAAATACTCCATAAAGAGACATAAATTCACCTACAAAATTTAAAGTTAAAGGAGCTCCACAGTTACCTAAAGATAATATGAAGAATAATATAGAAAATAAAGGCATAATTTGAGCTATACCTTTATAAAAATAAATAGATCTAGTTCCAGATCTATCGTATAATATACCTCCCGCACATATAAATAGACCACTTGAAACAAATCCGTGAGCTAAACCTAAAACTATACTTCCTTCTATACCTTGTATTGTATTACTAAATACTCCTATTAAATAAACTGCAGCGTGAGATACAGAACTATAAGCTATTAATTCTTTTACATCTGTAGTTCTTAATGTACTGAAACTAGCATAAATTATAGTAATAACTCCTATTACATAAACAATATATGTAAAATTAATAGATGCTTTAGGTAATATAGGTAAAATTAATCTACAAATACCATATAAACTAGTTTTTAAAACTATAGCCGCTAGTATTATACTTCCGCCTAAAGGAGATTCAACATGAGCTTTTAATAATCAATTATTTAAAAAAATTGTAGGAGTTTTAACTGCAAATGATAAGAATATTCCTCCGAATAAGAATAATTGTGTAATATAATCAAAATTAGTTTTAAATAATGCATCAAAATCTGTAGTACCCATGATTGAAGACATAGCTAATATACATAATAATAAAAATAATGATCCTCATAATGTATATAAAAATATATAAAAACTGGCTCTAACTTTATTATTAGATCCGAATAAACCTATTAATAAAAATAAAGGAGGTAATGTACTTTCAAAAAATACATAAAATAATAATATATCTAAAACTAAAAAAATAGCTAGTAATAATGTTTCTAATAATAACATTATTATTAAATAAGATTTTATATTTTCTGTTATTGAATTTCAATTAGATAATATAGCTATAGGCATTATTATTGTTGTTAATAATACAAAATATATAGATATACCGTCTACTCCTAAATAAATATCAAAAAAACTTAAATTATAATGTTCTTGTACAAATTGAAATTGATTAGTATTAGAATCAAATAATATATATACAATTAAAGATATAATTAAATTTATTATAGATGTAATTAAAGCAACATTTTTATAATATGTAGTTTTCAATACATTATTATCATAAGAAATAGATCCTGCAATAAAAAAAATACCTATTAAAGGTACTAATAATAAAAAAGATAATAACATTCCTTTTTTATTTATTTAAAGTATATAAGTAAGCCTAAAATATTATGGTTTAAAAAATATACATCATATGTAAGAAATCTTATGATTATATAAATATAATATTTATATATTAAAGTAAACTAATATTGATAGGAAATAATACAAAATTATATAAAATAGCTGGGATTAATATTATTATTGCAAATATAATAGGTAATAATACAGTTCAACAGAATCCCATTAATTGATCAAATCTAATTCTAGGAAATGAAGCTCTAACTCAAATAAATACAAATACCATCATAGAACTTTTTATTCCTAAACTTAAACCATATAATAAACCTTCTAATATTGGACTGTTTATTATATTATTAATTATAAAATTAGTACCAGATAAGTATAAAGTTAAATTTATCAGAGAACTACCTATAAATAAATATCCCCCTATAAACAATATACTTGTTAATATACACATTAAAACAATACTACCATATTCTGCTAAGAAAAAGAATACGAATACGACAGCTGCGTGTTCTGTCATAAATCCACTAACTAATTCAGACTCCGAATTATTCAAAATTATTTTATAAGTACTTATAAAATAATTTTGAGTTATTAATCTTATATTATTATATAAGTCTGGACTATACCATATTTAATATTAAATATTAAACGATTACCTCTAGTCTCTGAAGACTCAACTTTATAAAGTTGAATTCCTGCTGATTTTCTTAATTAAGACTTTCCAGCAATTTGTAATCTTTAAAGAGGCCAAATCTAAAGAAAAATAGCCTCAGCTAAATCAAAGGGAGCTCTATTAGTTTCAGCTACAGAACCTATGAAAAATATTATAAATATAGGAAATAAAGGTAATATAAATCAAATAGCTCTTTGTGCTTCCATATTAACAGTTAGATTTAAACTACCTGTTAAGAAAATTACTAATAATATAGCAGAACTTAAAACCAATTCATAACTAATTAATTGGGCAGTACTTCTTAAAGAACCTAAAAAAGCATATTTACTATTAGCACTTCAACCTGCTAATAATATACCATATGTAGATAAAGATGATACAGCTAATAAATAGAAAATACCTAAATTAAAATCACTAATTGCTAATCCAGGTCCGTATGGTATAACACCATATCCTAATAATGAAAACACTAAAGTTATTACAGGACCTAAGAAAAATAATACAATGTTAGCTTGAGTTGGAGCTACATATTCTTTTAATAAAAGTTTTAAAGCATCTGCAAATGCTTGCAATAATCCATAATAACCAACAGCATTAGGACCTAATCTTCTTTGCATGCTAGCCATAGTTTTTCTTTCAGCCACTGTTACATATGCTATAGCAAGTAAAGCAGGAACCATTACTAAAACAACTTCCAAGATAGAAATTAACGTAGGAAAATATAACATTTTTAAATAAAAATTATTTATTTTATAGTAATGATAATAATAATAGGAATATATTATAATCATAATAAAATAATTTTATATTATTATTTTAGATTTGAACTAAATTAAAAATATTTTTTAATATTTTGCTTTACCATTAAGCTAATAATAATATATATTTATATATATTAATATATATAAATATATAATTAAATAAATAAATTAATCACATTAGATTGTAAAGGAAGACTTACAAATGCGTGAGGTTTAGGTGGACTAGTTAAAGCTCATTCTAAACTAGGATAATTTCTATTTAATAATGTTTGTAAAGCATCAGTAAAATATTGAGGCATTAATCAAGGGAATCTTCCTACAGGATTATTATCTATTAATTGTTTGTAAACAATATATAAAAATAATCCAGAAGCTATAACACTAACTATAGAACCAAAACTACTAACTAAATTTCAACCTGCAAAAGCATCAGGATAATCACTTATTCTACGTGGCATTCCTTGTAGACCTAAGAAATGTTGAGGGAAAAATGTTAAATTAACCCCTATAAATAATAATCAGAAGTGAACTTTAGATAATAATATGTTATAACTTAAACCTAATATTTTAGGTATTCAGAAATATCACCCACTGAATAATGCAAATACAGCACCCATACTTAAAACATAGTGAAAATGAGCAACTACATAATAAGTGTCATGGAAAGCAGTATCTAAAGCAGCATTAGCTAAAAGAACTCCACTTACGAATAATTAATCATTTAAACGCTGATAGCTAAATATATAACCACCATAGGTACCATTTATTTTGGCATACTTTTTAATAGTGCTATGATTTATATTTAAAGCTCTTTGAGCATCTGTAACTCCTTCATATTTAGAAATAAAATTTCTATTTTCATCATATACAAATATTCCTTTTCTAATTTTACTATTTTTATTTATACTTATAATTAATTCTTCAGCTTCTTTAGAATTTCAATTTGTTATTAAAGGAGTATCATTTATATTATAAGGTAAATTAGTAAAATATCATTCTCCTCTAAAAATAGTTTGTTCTTTTATAGAATTAACTATAGTGGGATGATTCGATTGAATTAATTTAGCTAAAGTTGTAACAGATGGATAGATTACTAACAATTCCTTATAAGAATTATACACATAAACAGGGTAAGCTGAATTCGCTTGTATCATTCTTACTTTACTTTCCATAGAATGGTTTTTATTGTAAAAAGGGTTATTTTCACCTGTTAATGCTTTAGCAATTAAACTTTTAGTTGTATCACTATGTACTCTGTTTTTAGCTAATTCCGATAAAAGTTCTTTAGTCTCTTCTGTATGTTTATAACCTAAATAAGAATAACCTTGTTTTAATACATTATAGTGAGGTAAAACAGATGTAATAAAATAAGTTTCTCTATTTATTAGAGATTCAACATTTACATATTCTACTATATATAAACTAAAATTATCTTGACCATATTTTAACAAAGCTTTTACAATGGGCATATTTATATTTTGTCTACTTTTTAAAAAAGTATTATTAAGATAATTTTTCATTCTAGAAGCAAGATTAATAGAACTTCCTACATATGAGTGACTATTAATATTATTAATTAAACAATAAATACCTGATTTATCTTTTTGTTCTTTTAAAATTTTAGACCTATCCTCTTTAAAATTATTATAAATTATGACAGGAATTAAAGTATTTATATTATCTTTATTATCAGAAGAATAACTACGGATAAAATTTTTAGTTATTCTAGAGCAGGTAAGTTTATGATTTAATGAAGAAGTTAATGATTTATTATTTCACGGACTATAACTTCATGCATAGCATGGATCACGTGTAGTCTCTGAGGTACCTACTAGGATATTTTTAGACATCCGTTGGTTACCTGCTGATTGTTCAAAATTATACATTGTCACTGTAATTAAATAAACTACTAGTAGTATAATTGTTAGAAGTTTCCAGCATATAGTGATCTTTAAAGGGAGAACTAAGTGGATTATTAATCCTCCAATTGTAAACATAAATACAAAACCTAAAGCAAATAACATAGAAGGAGTTAATTTAATAGAACCTCCATAACAAGTTGCTAATCATGAGAATATTTTAATACCAGTAGGTACAGCTATAATTAATGTAGCTGCAGTAAAATAAGCTCTTGTATCAACATCTAAACCTACTGTATACATGTGATGCAAAACCGTTAATAAATATTTTAAATTTACCCATACAAATTATGTATGCTTTTTTCACAAAAAGTGTCGGACTATATCTTCATCTTTAAGCTTTTCCTGTTTTATTTGTTATACTATTATTTAAATTAATTCTTTTTTGTAAAATTCTAATTTGTGATAATCCTTCTTCAGTCAAATGTAATTTATTAGATATTTGATTATGAATAATTAATCAATTTTTTAAAGAAAAAGCTTTTTTAGTTTGTAATGGAAACAATTTAAAGTAAGTTATTACATTATTTAATACTTTAAATCCAGTAGCTGTATAACGATAAACATCTACAGTACGAGATCTTAGTGTTACTTTACCAAATCCAAATAATTCATATACTTTATTTAGTATAATACTATCTTTTTGATCTAATATATAACGCATTTTTATAACATGTCCTAATGTATATCTACAATTTGTAGTAATAGATACATTAAAACAACCTTCAGCATCAGTAAACCCTGATAATCAAGCATCCTGTAATGTAATTGTAACAGGAATATTATTTAACTTAATCGTTTCATTACCAAAACGATTATTTAAAGAATTAACTCATTTAGTTAATTGTTCAATTCTATGGTTTTGAGCTAAATTTCCATTAAATAAAAAAGCTAAAAGTAAAATATGTGAAGGATTATCAACTATTCATCTAAAAAAATCATTATTTTTACCGCTTTTTCCTTGAGGAAAATGTTTAATAACACCGATGTTTAATTTAAATTGTATTTTATAAAGTATATTACTTTCTTTTTGAGTAAGAACAAAACGAACTCTCTTACCTTTAGCATAAGTTTGAATAGCTCCATCTCCTTCTGCGAACCCTACAAATCAAGTTAATCATTCATTTGAAATAGGATCTTTATTTTTAAATAATGTATTATAATAAACATGAAACTTAGAAAAGTTAAAAGATGTTTCGCGTGTAGTCTCTGAGACACTCTGTTTGTTGTCATTTAAAGAATACAGGGACAGATTGTCTGCTGATTGAGTATAACTAATTAGATTTTTACCGTACAAGGTACTAATTAGCACTAAACTGTTCCAGCATATAGCGAAATTAATTTTATTCCCTATATCGCTATAGGGTGAAGCCATCATTACTCAACTTCAAACTATAAATCCTAATATACCTATAGACATCATAGCATAAACCATACCTATATACCCAAATACTGATTTATTAGAATTAGCAGAAATAGTTGTACTAATTATACCAAAACCTGGTATAATTAAAATGTAACAAATACTTTGATTAATAAAATAGTCTAATAAGATCTATTAAAATTAATACTCAAGAACTTTCATTCTTGTTAGGACTCTATCTTATACTGAATATCTATTAATTGAATTTTTAAATTTTTTTATTTTTTCTATTCCTGTTTCTGTTAAATGATCTTTATTTTGTATTATTATATATGCTTTTCTTCATTTTAAATAATTAATATGTTTACTAGATTGTAAATGAAATCTATCAAAATAATTTACTACTTTTTTAGCTGAACCGAAACTAGTTGACCCGTAATAATAAGTATCTTGACTTTTACGATAACCTATATTCCCACCAAATAGATCTTTAATTAATAGTAATATATTATTATTTTTTTGATCTATTTGAAAGTTCAACCTAATTTCAGATTTAAGTTTATTATCTCTATTAATAATTTTAATTTGAAAACTAGCATCTGCATCAGAAAATCCTGCTATTCAGTGATTATCAAAATCATTAGAATCATTAATTTTAAATTCTAATTTTTCTTCTGAATATTTAGGATTAGATAAAATATTATTAATAACTTGATTAAATTTACTAATAGTTCTTAATTTACCGTTAATTAAATTTATTGTTTTAATTATACCTTCTTTATTAGATATAATATATAAATAAGCATTTTTATTTTTAACTTTATTTACATGACCAAACCCTATTATTTCTTTAATATAATAAGCTAATTTAATATCTGGAGAATTAAATACAATTACTAATTGTTGTTTAGAATTAAAATGTCCATCTCCATCTATTAAACCTGCTAAATAATGCCCAAATTGTTGATCATTTAATGGTTTTAAGTGTACAGGAACATGAATAGATATATTTTTTATATTTTCAGTATTATCGCGTATAGTCTCTGAGGTTTCATTTTTAAATTTAAGAATGTTACCTGCTGATTGACTTCATTGTTTTAACTTTTTTACTATATCAATTAAGAGGGAGTATTTAAAACTAGATAGCGAAGCTTTTCCAGCATATAGCGATATTAAGAGGCTTACAAATTTAACCTCTGGGTGACCAAAAAATCAGAAAAGATGTTGGAATAAAATAGGATCACCACCTCCGGCTGTTTCAAAGAAAGAAGTATTAAAATTTCTATCTGTTAAAACCATAGTAATACCACCAGCTAAAACAGGTAAAGATAATAATAATAAAACTGCTGTTATAACAACAGCTCATCCAAATAAAGATAATTTATGTAATTTTATACCTGGTGTTCTCATATTAATTACTGTAGTTATAAAGTTAATTGCACCTAATAAACTACTTACCCCTGATAAATGAAGAGCAAATATAGCTAAATCCACACTAGGACCACTATGACTTTGTATTCCAGATAATGGAGGGTAGATAGTTCAACCTGTACCTGCTCCACCTTCTATACATGCTGAAAATATTAATAATATTAAGCTAGGAGGTAATAATCAAAAACTTATATTATTTAATCTAGGGAATGCCATGTCAGGTCCACCTACTAATAAAGGTAATAAAAAATTACCAAAACCTCCTATTAAAGCAGGCATACGTTTTACTCCTATATTTTCATATACGAACGGACTATATCTTTATCTTTAAATATAATAATATTCATTAAGATATTTCACGTGTAGTCTCTGAGGAACCTACTCGATAATAAAATTATCTTTGGTTTCCTGCTGATTGCCCAATCCTTTAATATGTCACTGTATTCCACTGCTAACATTTAGTCTGCGGTACTAGTTTTAAAGGCTCTAAGGGGATTCCAGCAAATAGTGAAAAGAAAGTAAAATATTTCTACTTTACCCGGCCATGCCTTTCTATTTAATCTTTATATATAAATTTTCATTTTCCTCTGTAATAACCTGATTTTTCTCCTTTTAAGTATTGTCTAATGGTTTGACGATCTCCTTTTAAATGATTGGCTAAGCTAGTTAAAGATGGAAATAATAAATTCTTACTAGAATCATCTTTAAATTTTGCCAATATTGAGATAGATGTGGGATGTTTAATCACATATGTATCACGGGTTTTATTTACTAATTCCTTTAATTCTTCGAGAATTAATAAATTTATATTTTCGGATTCCTCTATTTTATCTAAAGACAAAAAGAAAGTATCTAAATATATTGTACCTCCATTTAAACAATTATTTAAAGTTTTATGATGAATATTAATTGAATCATATATATGTTGTTTTGATTCAAATACATATAATAAAGTGAAATCCTCTGCATTATAAATATATACAGGAGTACCTCTTTGTTTACGTAATTTTTCTCTTATTTCTTGGCTCATAGGTTCATGATAACCTGAACTACTTGCTACTAAATCTACATTTAAACTTGGGTTTAAAGTATCAATAAAATGTTGTTCTAATCTTACAATTTCATCTAAGCTAGAATTTTCATTCATTATGTAAATAGTTAGATTTGTATCTTGAAATCCATGTTTATTAAAATAACGTAGTACTCTACGTGCTTTAGTTTTAAGAATAGAAGGCATAAAATAAGAACTTATTCTATTATATAGATTAATAGAATGTCCTACGTAAGCATGATTATTACTTTCTCAAATATAAACACCTTTTTGATTCTTTGATACTTTTGAAACAAGATTTTTATTATTAAAAGGGTTTTCTATATATATTTTAGTATATTTAGGTATTTCATTATCGTCATTATTTCTATTAGAATTATTGTTATTTTTGTTTTCTGTAATAGAAATATTACTGTTTTGGTTATTACATAATATAGAACTATATTGAAATTTAAGATTAAATAGTCTTCATTTGTTGACCATGAAGAAAATCATTAAAATGGCGTGAGCTGTAATTATACTATTATATAATTGATTATCAGCTATATATTGAACACCTGGTCCACTAAGCTCCATTCTTATTAATACTGAAAAAGCTGTTCCTAATAAACCTGAGAATAATGCAAATATTAAGTAAAGAGTTCCAATATCTTTAGCATTTGTAGATAGGAATCATCTTTCTGTTGACATAGAAATAGAAGAATTTAAAATATATTTTTTAAAAGTATTGATGGTAATATAAATATTTAACTAAATAGTACTAAATTTTGAAATTAAAAATTGTAAAAATGAAAATTCTTATTCTAGATTCGAACTAGAATCAGGATATTAGAAGTATCTTGCTCTACCATTAAGCTAATAAGAATTTAAAAGATTTATATTATAATATCATCCCAAAAAGATTAAGGAGGAATCGAACCTCATACTTTAGATTTGCAATCTAAGTGTAAACCATCTACATCATAACCTTATTTTACAATAAATATTTATTGTGTAAATATTATAATTCTAAGTTAGAATTCCAGACATTCAATTAGCATTATGAAATATTGTTTCTACATACATTGTAAAATTAGCCTGTGTTATTTCGTTAAGTCTATTGAGTTCTTTTTCGTAATAAGGTAATAAACCTACAGAATTTAATTCTACATTATACATTGAGCTATGCACTAATTCATTCATAACTTTTCTAATACCAAATAATTGATCTACTATTACTTTAAAATGAGGTAAGAATTCTTTGGGATAATCCATATAAGATATATTTGTATAAGCTTGATATTTACCTACTTCATTATATAATTTTTCAGCATGATCGTTCATTCCTTTTATGTCATTTAAATTAGC
>NW_024467142.1:35538-35826 GCF_000820605.1 Sporothrix brasiliensis 5110
ACTAGGTAGATCATTTACACTTTTATGATAAATTCTTCACATAGCACGATTTACATCTAGAGCACTTTCTCTAAGAATCTGCAGAATATCTCTACCTATAAGTCCATAATCCCGAGCGCTTCTAGAATTAACCCGGTAATCTAATATAAAATCCATTTGTTCTTGTGTTATAGGATTACTTAATTTATATGTCATTAATAATAATTTTAGTTTAATTTCAGGTAGAACATTTAAAAGTATACTTGACGAAACTATTATCATTCCAATTGTACTAACTTTAAAAGGATT
>NW_024467143.1:5000-7914 GCF_000820605.1 Sporothrix brasiliensis 5110
AGCCGGCGCGCTGCCAAAGCAACGCGGGCTATTTAGCAGGTTAAGGTCTCGTTCGTTATCGCGATTAGGCAGACAAATCACTCCACCAACTAAGAACGGCCATGCACCACCACCCACGAAATCAAGAAAGAGCTCTCAATCTGTCAATCCTCATCGTGTCTGGACCTGGTGAGTTTCCCCGTGTTGAGTCAAATTAAGCCGCAGATTCCACCCCTGGTGGTGCCCTTCCGTCAATTTCTTTAAGTTTCAGCCTTGCGACCATACTCCCCCCAGAACCCAGAAACTTGTACTTTCGTGTAAGGTGCCGAACGAGTCAAAAAATAACATCGTCCGATCCCTAGTCGGCATAGTTTATGGTTAAGACTACGACGGTATCTGATCGTCTTCGATCCCCTAACTTTCGTTCCTGATTAATGAAAACATCCTTGGCAAATGCTTTCGCAGTAGTTAGTCTTCAATAAATCCAAGAATTTCACCTCTGACAATTGAATACTGATGCCCCCGACTGTCCCTATTAATCATTACGGCGGTCCTAGAAACCAACAAAATAGAACCGCACGTCCTATTCTATTATTCCATGCTAATGTATCCGAGCATAAGCCTGCTTTGAACACTCTAATTTTTTCAAAGTAAAAGTCCTGGTTCCCCGACACACCCAGTGAAGGGCATGCGGCTCCCCAGAGGGAAAGACCCGGCCGGACCAGTGCACGCGGTGAGGCGGACCGGCCAGCCAGGCCCAAGGTTCAACTACGAGCTTTTTAACTGCAACAACTTTAATATACGCTATTGGAGCTGGAATTACCGCGGCTGCTGGCACCAGACTTGCCCTCCAATTGTTCCTCGTTAAGGGAATTAAATTGTACTCATTCCAATTACAAGACCCAAAAGAGCCCTGTATCAGTATTTATTGTCACTACCTCCCCGTGTCGGGATTGGGTAATTTGCGCGCCTGCTGCCTTCCTTGGATGTAGTAGCCGTTTCTCAGGCTCCTTCTCCGGGGTCGAGCCCTAACCCTCCGTTACCCGTTGTCACCATGGCTGGCCAAGACCCAGCCGTCGAAAGTTGATAGGGCAGAAATTTGAATGAACCATCGCCGGCGCAAGGCCGTGCGATTCGAGAAGTTATTATGAATCACCAGGGAGCCCCGAAGGGCATTGGTTTTTAATCTAATAAATACATCCCTTCCGAAGTCGGGGTTTTCAGCATGTATTAGCTCTAGAATTACCACGGTTATCCAAGTAGTAAGGTACTATCAAATAAACGATAACTGATTTAATGAGCCATTCGCAGTTTCGCTGTATAATTGCTTATACTTAGACATGCATGGCTTAATCTTTGAGACAAGCATATGACTACTGGCAGAATCAACCAGGTAACTATCGTCGCGCCACAGGGCCTAAGAGCGGGCCTGCAGCGGCCGCGAGGGCGCCCGAGAGCGCCCCGCGGAGAGATTGTTGGTCGGTCTGGACCCCCTGCGAGCAGGCGGCCCAACTCCCCGCGCAGCGCTGTCCGGCCAAGGCCAGGGCGCGCCGCGCAGGGCGATCCTCCTTCCCCCCCTGAGTTCCCAGAGCGACGTCGGCGGGCGCGCGCGGCCCGAGGGCCGGGCGCCGCCTAGGCGCTCACGTAGGAGGCCGCAGCCCAGAGGTGCAGCTTTACAGCGTTCTCTCCAGGTGCGGGGTCTCCTGTTGCTCGTGCGGATGTCTGGCAGCTGCCATTCGCCCACAGAAGCCCATCGCGAGGCAGCTGGGGGCCGAAGCCTCCAGCGCCCTTTGGCGGCATCCCGCCGACTCGGTCGCTGAAAAGCGCCTCGCCTTCGGGGGGGTTGACCGCCGCAATGCCCTGCCTTGACCGAGAGTAGTGCTCTCTACGTTGGAGGCTGCATAACAGGACACGACGACGGTCGATTCGTATGGGACAGTGTGTTTTCTGTGCCGACGCCCCCGCAGGGGAGGGCGCCTGCCCAGGGAGGGTGCGCGGCAAGCCGCGCAGCCCGTCCTAGGCGCCGCGCAGAGGCCCGCCCCTTGGGGGCTTGGGCGCCGTGCGCAGCTCGACTCGCAAACTCCCGAGTCTCGTCTTCTTGCTCGCCTTTTTTTTTCTCCTTCTTGTAGTCCCTGCGCACTCGACGCACGATGAGTTGTGCTAACGGCCACCAAGCGGCGCCGGTCTCGCGAGTTCCGCAAAAACAATCGCGGGCGCTGGCGCAACTGCGACTCACGGTGGTGGGGAGCACCCCGAGAAGCCCACACGCTTTTCCGGCGGCAGGCGGTCTCGACCCCACCACAGCGCATTACGCGCTAGCCTCTAGCGTGTGGTGCCCCGCGCCGCAGGGCGCTGTGCGCTAGCATCTGGCGCATAATGCGCTATGCGATAGGGGACCGCGGCCCTCGCAGGCCGCTGAAAGGCGCTGGGCGGCAGGCCGCGCCGCGCCTTTCCTTCGTCTTCCCGTCTCGTCTTTTTTTTTCTCCTTCTTGTAGTCCCTGCGCACTCGACGCACGATGAGTTGTGCTAACGGCCACCAAGCGGCGCCGGTCTCGCGAGTTCCGCAAAAATAATGGCGGGCGCCCGCGCAACTGCGACTCACGGTGGTGGGGGACACCCCGAGCAGCCCACACGCTTTTCCGGCGCCAGCGGGCCAGACCCGCTGTAAGGCGCCCGCGCCCCCTGAAGCCCCCTGTAACAGGCCATGCGGGGCGGCGTACCCTCGACCGCGCCCGCAGAGAGCGGCCTACCCTCGACCTGAGCGGCGTACCCTCGACCCCGCCCATTTTGGTGCGGCGTACCCTCGACCTGCGGAGCGGCGTACCCTCGACCCCGCCGCCTTGCCCGCCCTCCCCGCCGCCCTGCCCGCCGCCTGCGGCCCCCCGCCGGGGCCCCGGGCAAACCGGGCCCGGGGAGCACGCTGGGCCACCCAGAT